>NC_136600.1:9142234-9374734 GCF_910589615.1 Taurulus bubalis | reverse complement strand
GATGATGGCCGAAGCCCTTGACTAAAGGTCTAAATGAATAAGAAAGGTCAATGCGGTTTACGTGCCGGCTCCAGCGCCTGCAACACCCCCACAGTAATGAAAGCCACAGAGCCTCGTCCACCTCTCGCTGGGTACAGTTCACATATTGCTAGCGAGGCTCAAAGGTCAAAGCCGATCCCATTTGCATAGCGGGAATCTGCAAACAGGCCGACATGGCCGACACCTAACAAACAGGGTTGTTGTTCTTTTTTTTCTGTTCTTTTTTTTAAAATTTTTTTATTTATCTAGCTCTTGCAGCTCCCCCCACTCCGGCGCTGAAGGGGTTAACCAGCCTCTGTGGGTCGAGGAGTCTGAGCTGCACAGATTTAATCAATAATTTCTATCAGCCCCTGGCCCAAGAAATCAGCAGGGGGTGGGCTGGGGGCTGCGGGGGTGTTGAGGGTGGAGCGGGAGGGAGGGGGGGCTGCTCTGGCTAGTGTGTGTGTGTGTGTGTGTGTGTGTGTGTGGAGGTGGGGGGGTGTAGGTTGAGACGCCAGGGGGTAGGGAAAGGGCTTTCGATCACGTTTCAGCTACACGAGACAGGGGCATACATCATGATTAGGGGCCGTTCCCACGATCATAAGAAGCCTATAGGGGAATATTTATGTCTCCAGGAGTAGCCCCAGCGTCGGGGATTTATAGCATGGTAATTGTACGCCTTTTACACATGATTACAGCATAAGGAAGCATTTACTTAATGGTCGGGCGTTATGATGGTAAGAAAGGGAGCCGAGGATGGGATGGAGGCAAAGAGGAGGAGGAGAAGGAGGAGGAGGAGGAGGAAGAGGAGAGCGGCAGGACACCACGACTCCAGCCAGCCATAAATCCACGCTACAAGCGAGCTAGCCAGCACTGTCATGTCATCCCTTTCATTACTACATGAGCCGAGAGTGCACCACTATGTATACCGTCTATAGCGGCAGCCCACCTCCCCAACTTCCCCAACCCCAGAAAATATCGACAGTGGTGGAACGGTGGAACGCTTGTGAAAAATGTAGCATTTGGTGAAAAAAAAGAAGAAGAGAGAAGAAGAAATTTCACTGGTAGTGATATTGACATGCCGCTGACATCTTGGCCTGTTCAGATTTTAATGAGACGTGGTTCGATAACTCTCATAAATGCAAACGTGCTTCTGGATGCCCAAAAGCTAACAGGCACCTGTAATCTGGAGCTGACAAGGGTGCATCCCCGAGTGAAAACATTTCCTTCAGATAATGATTTCAGGGGAGAACGAGCACGGGGAAATCACGGGCCAGATTTATTCATGTCCAGTTGAGTACTTAAGTTTCAGAAACTCAGCTGGATGTCAGAGCAATCAAAGTCCAACGAGGCCACACACACACACACACACACGCACACACACACGCACGCACGCACACACACGCTTGCGGCTCCCCACCCAGCACTGATGCTGCTGTTGTGATGGCGGCACTCGCGTGGAAAAGACAGCAGTAAGGTCACACTTATTTCTCAAGCGCTTCTACTAATGAGAGAAATTTGCCGCTGTGAGTTTGAGGAGTGAGGAGCTGGTCATACAGTAAACATCATCCCTCGCTGCGTGAGATGTTTCTCAATGGGAAGATGTAAGCCAATCAATCGATCCAGTCAGCGCTGTTTTTGAGAGACAGAGAGAGAGAAAAAAGGGCAGCAGCTTTGGTTTATATAATGTATGTCTGTAGCATGAGAGCCTTCTATTGTGTATGTGTGTGTGTGTGTGTGTGTGTGTGTGTGTGTGTGTGTGTGTGTGTGTGTGTGTTTTGGAAATTTGTTGGATTTCAAGGTTATTGCTGCTCACTTGATTCCTTCATCTAATCAAGTCGTTTTGTTCAATAATAAGAGAACCTAAAGAAATCTGCCTGGGCAGCAGGATTCCAGAAAGCAGCTTGTTTCAGGTTTTCTTTCTAAAAAAACAACAATCCTGGAATTCATTTTTATTTGGGTGGGAAACTGGTTATGAATAATCTCTCCAGAGAAAATGAGACATTTAAGACTTTTTCCCCTCTGCAAACATGACAATATCTTTGGCATGTCAGATATCATGAACATTAAAATCTAATTTAACTCGCTACCTAAGATTTATTTTATTATCGATTAATCTGCTGATTATTTTTGCGATTAATTGATAAATGGTCGATAAAATTTGAAAAATGTCCTTCCCTTCTTTAAATGTCTAGTTTCATCAGTCCAAAACCAAAAGACATTCACTATAATGTGATATAAAACACACAGAATTTAAAAAAAGCAGGAAATCTCCATATTTCAATGGCTGAAACAGCATTTCTACATGAAAAAACTGCTTATCGATGATCAAAAATTCTCTTCCGGTCGAAGCACGTTGATTAGTAGAGTAATCGTTGCAGCTCTACTTCTCACATTGTCCACATATAGCAAAACCGAAAGAAAATACACTTTTTGTTCAGAACTCACTCAAAGGTCCTGCACCAATCCACTGGCCTCCCTTTGCGCTTTTGTGTGTGCGTGTGTGTGTGTGTGTTTGTGTGTTGGTGTGAATGCGCATGCCCTGTTGTGTTGCCTGCACACACACCGGTGCTTACACTCAGAAACTCATTTGATGTCATCAGCAAAACAGTCGCTCAACCGCACAGTGCTGATTGAAACCTCTTAAAAGTGTGCATTTAGGTAATTGCACGGCTCCCCCCAAATATGTTTTAGTCCACTTAAGGCTTCTAAACACCCTGGGCAATGCCGACTCTGCTTGTTTCACTCACCCCTGACGTAACCCGCCTTTAATAGAAAATAAATTACTTCCCCCCCCCTTAAAGTGATTATTACTCACTCACTGCCGCCACATGTAAATGACTTTTATGAGAAACTAATGATGTCGAAGTGTCCACTCAGGGAGAAGGCAAGAGAGGTAGAGGAAGGAGACGGATATAGGAAGGAGAGGGAGGGGAGGGAGGGGAAGGGAAGTTGGCTCGGTACACAAAGGCATGAGGTCGGTGTCGTGTTTCCTGTAAATACAGAATTACAGCGTGTTGGAGGTGGAAGGTTCAGCGATGGATATGCAAAGAGGAACATGCAGCCGGAATTTAAAATGCTCGTCTGATTCTCAAAAATGGATTTGGAGCTCAACCCACACATCAGGCTATTTTATTTTCTCCCCTCCTCACTGAACATTTTTTTCTCTTAAATTTCAGACTATTGTATAATTGGACAGGTTGCTGCAGCTGCAGTGGTGTTTAACCCAGACCTTGTTGATTTTGTGTTCGGTGTAAGCAAGCCTGGCATTAAAATAAAGTATTTAACAGAAGACTTTATCACCTCGATCTCCGCTTAAAAAAGTTTGAATACAACTTTGACACTGAGATAATAATTCCTCTGAGGTATGAAACAGATTCAGAAACACAGAATATTAAGCGAGGCAGAGTCCGAGAACTTTATTGATCAATTTATTTTAAATTCATTGTTTTAAATTCCTCCAGTAGCCTCGTACTAATTTATAAATGTGTGTTTCTGGTGTTTTTATTTGGCCTTTGGTGATATGAGATTAAAATGCAAGAGATGAACCAATATGATAATATAAAAGATTTAATCAACAATAAGCTATATCGCAGCAAGATAAAAAAACAACAACTTTTTGGCTAAAAGTAATTCCTATTGGGTTCATTGGTGCTTTTTGCCAGATGAGAGCTTTGCTGTGCATCTGTTAGTGTTCGGATGTGATTATGCTTTTTGAAAGACATTGTCAGAGGACGACCAAACCAGATTTTGCACTTCGTCTTCAGGCCAGACACGTGTAAAGAAATACAAGGTTTTCCAAAAGGAAGAGTGTAATGAAGACCATGAAGAGCTTTGGCCTGAATGAAGTAATCCCCTCCCCCCAGCAGCATACATCAGCTCTCTGTTAATACGATGTGAAAGGTTGAACATCTTGATTCCTTTACTGCACAATGAAACAAGTTGCTGATTCAGCTCTTTTCACTAATCAAAGTTGCTTAGCTAATCTGTTTTCTTTCAACAAATCCACTTTCTTTCAGCTTAATCCATTTGTCCTAGTTAGCCAGCCGGTCTGTTAGCTAACCCTTTTTTCCTTTTTTATTTTATTTAAAAAAAATACCTTTTATCCATCTGCTTTGCAGCCTGCAAGCGGAAGGAGCAGGAGCAGAGCAAGCTGGAGCGCAACCAGGGCCCGAAGCGCACCCGGCTGGTGTTCACGGACCTGCAGCGGCGCACCCTCTTGGCCATCTTCAGGGAGAACCACCGCCCGACCAAGGAGCTGCAGATCACCATCTCTCAGCAGCTGGGCCTGGAGCTCTCCACCGTCAGCAACTTCTTCATGAACGCCCGTCGACGCAACGTCAACAAGTGGGTGGAAGAGGGCCGTCCCTCCTCCACGGGTTCCTCTGGCTCCAGCGTCTCCTCCTCCGCCGTGTCCTGCAGCACGGCATGAATGATGGACCGCCGAGGATGTGCGGTTGGGGAGGGCGCCGAAAGGGGAGCAAGGGGGGCACGTAAACTGGTCTAGGTGAGATCAGCCGTCATAAATGTCCTCCTCGTTATTGGAAGGAGCAACGGAGCCGAGCTGTTATAGATGATTTTATGAAGATGAAGCTTTTTTTTTTTTTTTTTTCTTCTCCCAAAACCAAAGTCGATCGCCCCCTTGAAATAGAAGGGGGGCGATACCCAGAGTGATATTGATCGCGGGACGTGAGGTCCCGCTTGTATAGTCGAGGGTGCAAAGATGATTTCACTCGAAGAAGAGTCACGCCCTCACATAGACGCCATCTCATTGCATTATTTTGATTATCTAGATTAGAGATCATGAGGGTATTACAAATCAAGGAGGAAGCATATTTCGGTGTACCTTCTTATCTATAGTCGTCTCTCCAAACGTGAAGAATCAAGAGGTGTTAGCTCACACGTGGCGAGCTCCATCGTGTCTCTTCTTAATCAAAACTGTTCACCATCATCCAAAGACGTTAATCCTCCCCCCAATGTCCTTATGGTCCTGCTTTTTTCCTCAAGAATCAAGGTGAAAGAGGAAGAAAAGCCTTTTTTTTACAATCTTTTTCAACCCTGTTTCTTTTTTTTTCTCTCTCTCCGAAGAACCTAATTCTCATTTTCTTAGCATGTGTTTCCATGGTGACGGTTCCCAGGACTGTATGGCGTTGTTCCAAGTTTCGGAGCCTGGAATTATCAGGAGGGTTATGTAGCGTCCGTGACTCCCGGCTGTCAATCATTTACCCTCAACAGGAGCAGTTCCCTGGATGTTTTTTTGTGTGAAGACGGTCCCGCCTTGAATGAATCAGAGTTTTTGAGGGGGAACCGGACAGAATCAATAAACACAAGTAGGATGCAGAAATGGACTTGTCGGTGCAACTATCTAGCTTTAAGACTCTGACTGAGCTTCCAATTGAAAGCTCCACAGCCAATTTTTTTTGACTCAAAAAAATCAAGCCAAAAGAAGAAAAAAAAACATAAAAAAACAACCTTTGAACACAAAGGCTCCGCGGGGAAGAGCTACACAATGTATAGTGAGACATTGTAGTATTTCTTTTTTCTCCACTCATTTCCAAATAACTGTACACACCTCTGCTCCATCACGAAAACCTTTTTTTTTTTTACAGATGTCTAAGAAAATGGAGGAATGTGATTCTTTCAGCCCTTTTTGTACAGATCTCAAGCACATCGCTCTATTTATAGAAACACGGTGGAAGTGTTGGGGCAGTTTGTTTCAGCCCCGCTGACGTACAAGGTCATTTTTTTGGTCCACAAAGGAACGGCTTTAACATGCCTCCTTATAGCCAATAGTTTAAATCAAACCAAGAACGTCTCAAATGCAATTGCTGATTTGATCAATGTATTTATTACTGCATTTGTGTATTTATTGTTTTCCCTTTTTTCTTTCCTCTATTTATTTGGTTATTTATTTATGCTATCTATATACTGTAAGTATTTATTTAACAATGCTCTGTATGAAACTGAAGACTTTTTTCTGATGGGCACTTTTAGCTGTAGAATCCCATCGTAATACCAAAGATAAACATTGCCTCCCTGAATGTACGGCCTGAATCCCTAAACCCAGTCCCCGATCCCGACCTGATCCCACCCCGATTCAGCCCGACCCACCCAGTGATGTTGCGTATCTCTCTCTATCTTTAAGGCCTGGCCTTTGTTTGTTTCTTTTGCTCTTTTTTTCTTCTTTTTTTTTGTAGAATAATGGGGATTTCTTTACTCTTGCAAATGTCTCTGCGGTCAGCTCTTAACGCCAAGGCCAAAGCTTGTTTGAATGTTGTGATAATATTTATAATTAATGCTATGAATAATAACAATAATAACGATGATGATGATGTGGCATCCCATAGGTTCACAGGTTGTAAAGTTGTGTTCAGACCAATGCCATCTGGCAGAGTGTGTAAAGTGTCAGATGACCCACTTGAAGCGCCATCTGAAGCCACCATTGAGCGACCCAAACCCCGCCCATCCCTCACCTGCCCCTTACCCCTCCCCAGTGCAGTGCAGACACTCCTGTCTATGTCCAACTCAGTGTGATCTCACCGTCCTCCACATGCCCAGCCCTTCTGCCAGTTGTCTCAGTTCCAAGAGGGTTCTAATGGTTCCTTCCCTGGACCTTTGGGGTTCTTATGGTGTGTTTCTCATCTTCTGGCGATCTTGGATTTTTAGGTGCTAAAAGGTGTTCAGGTTTGTACTTGGATCTTTGAGGTTCTGAAAGTGGGCGCCTCATATTCTGAAGATCTTGGATTTTTGGTTCCTGGGTTCTAAAGGTTCTAGGTTTGGTTCTTAGACCTTTTGGAATTTTTAAAGTGTGTTCCTCATCATCTGAGGTTCTTGGATTTTGGTTACTGGGTTCTGAAGCTTTTAGGGTTCGTTCCTGGACCGTTGGGGTCCTTAAAAGAGTATTCCACATCTTCTTGGGATCTTGGATTTTGGGTTCCTGGGTTTTAAAGATCTTTGGATTCGTTCCTGGGCCTTTGGGGTTCTTAAAGTGTGTTCTTCCTCTTCAGAGAATCTTGGAATTTTGTTCCCTGGGTTCTAAAGGTCTTAGAGCTTGTCCCTGGCCTTCTTGGGTTCTACTGGTTCGTTCTTCATCTTCTATGGGTTCTGATTTGGTTGTGAGGCCTCCTAGGTTTGTAGGTTTTGTCTGTCTGGAATTTTAAGGGTCTCAGAGTTTGTCCCTCATCTTGTAGGGCTCTGCGATTATGTTGCAAGGCTTTTGGGCCTTACAAGAGGAATAATTTTCTGATCATCTGGGGTTCTTGGAGTTTGTTTCAGGTTATTTTGGTTCCCACAGTACCTTCCACAGGGACAAGTGATTTGATTTTTCAGCATTTTGTGGTGTAGATGCCTAAATTAAGAGAAAATCAGATTCTCTGATCCCTGTGTAAATGCTGCCAAAGAGAGGCAAGGTTAGCTTGGCCGCTTTCCACCCTCTCTCTCTCGTTCTCTTTCTTTAACATTGGAAGGGGGCGGATTGCCGGGGCCCCCTTCACAGCGTGCACTTGAAAGACGGGCGGTCATGAAAGAGGCCATCGACTTTTTCGCGGACTTCAAAGGGGAGGCTTTTTTCATCCCGTCTCCTCTCTGGGTATCTGGTCTGGGGTCCGCTCTTGGCCAGACCTGTGGGCTTTAGGGGGCATTGAACGGGGGCGGGGCGAGATCAGAGAGGAGGCTGAATCATCCAGAATTAGGATGGTGGTAGTGGTGTGTATGTGTGTGTGTACATGTGTGTGTGTGTGTGTGTGTGTGTGTGTGTGTGTGTGTGTGTGTGAGAGGTGGGAAGGGGGGTCTCTTAGAGGAAAAGGAGGTGTTGGAGTAGTGGGGCATGGAGCTGAATTAAACTTTAATGAGCAACAATTGTAAGCGTGCTGAGACCGAACGGAGGGGGGGGGGGGGGGGGAAGCGGTGGTGGGGATGTTCTGAGGAGTCTGTACAGGGGGGGGGGGGCTTTGAGGCTCCTCTGCCGACCCCTGCACGCTACTGTCATTGTATCAAAGCTGAGGTGACACCTTTCAGGTTTCTCTTTGTCTCTATGACTAGGAGCCTAAAATGGAGACAGAGCTTTTTGTATTGAGCCACCTTCTGCTCCGTGTCAAGTGGGGAAGCTCTTCCATGGGAGGCGAGAGGGAGGGAGGAGTGAATCCAGTTGGCTGGCTGCAGGCGATCAGCATTGCCATTTTAGCCTGCGGCCCCCCCTAGTGGCTGTTCTAGGAATGTAGACCCTGCAAATGAGTCTGGCAGCCGAGGTCGTCGCCGAGCAATTCTGAAGGGAGTGTTAAATAATGAAATAGCAGAACTGAAAGCTAATGTCTACTTTCAGAATAAAAAAAGACAACAAAAAAAAAAAACCAAAAAATTTTTTTTTTTTTTTTTTTATAATAATGTTTAAACCAAAAAAAAACAACAACAACCAAAGATTGATGGGCAACTGCTGAATGGTTGTGTATCATGGGTAGATTTAGCAGTTCCCTATAAGAGCTATCGTAGCACTCAGAGGATTAAAAAAAAAAGCACCAGTGGGGTTCCGCGTGCTGATTTATTATGTTGCATAAAACAGTATTATGTTGAGCTGGAACTGAGAAACTGACATGAGGCAGTGTCTTCAGATGGAAGTCTTTTGACTCTGTAAACCCCAGTGTTCCCGTCTTTCTCGTCCCTCTACCCCCTCCCACCTCCACCCCTATGTGTACATGAAGACTTTACCCATCTACCTCAACTGTGTGAGATGTTGTGTGGCAAAGATATTCCTTAACCAAAGAATCCATCCTGTCAGGGTGTCTGTCTAACTATCTATCTATCTATCTTGTCTGTCCATCCGTCTCTTCTTCATGCCTTTTACTCCAAACCAAATGTGCTGGAATCAATCCGTAACAGGAGCCGAACAAGGCCCCCCTGTCCAGCCAAAGCTTGAGTCCAGTATGCTAGAGTGTCTCATCGATACATGTTCTGTATATAAATAAAATCATTCTCAAGACCAAAAGAAAAAAAGAAGGGAGGTGACAATCCAAGCAAGGAGGATCTTGCTGTAATCAACGTTGCCTATTCCTTATTTTTTTTTCTCCAAAAACTAGAATCATGTGACTTGCTGTAACAGAAAAGCCCAAAAAAAAATCAAGCGCTCATCCAAAAATAAAAAAGGTCGGAGGAGACAGAAGCTATTTTTCCACATTTGTAAGCCACCCCTTCAACCCCTGTTTTTTCCAAAAATGTTTAGTGTAGTTGAAATACTGTTCGATCCCACTGTTGTAAGTAGGAATTAATTAAATCCATACAAAAAGCTTTAAACGGGGAAGAGTTGAGGGAAATATTATATTTGACTGAGTCTGAGTTTCCTCAGCTTGGACTCGACCCACCATGCTTCATCGTGCCATTTTTGTCCATGTGTTAGACTTACTAATGAATGTGGCTAACCAACCAAAGGCTTTAAAAAAAAAGAAGATACACAACACTTTAAACGTCAATCATGGTGGGACATTTTGTATCAACAACTAAAGAAAATCCCTTTGAATACCTCATGTGAAAATTGTTTGTTGTGATGTTGCACTAAAAAAATAAAAATGACTCATTTGTAACCCAACGCTGTGCTCTTGTTGACTTTATTCTGACCTTGCTTGAGGCGATCGCACCTCTGGGTTTCTAAAGGCCAAAGCTGACAATAGGTTTCGAAAATGCTCTTATCCAGGAGAACTACTGTTAAATTAGATCATATGCATCCAATAAAATTGCAAGACATCACCGTAATCGACCCTGATATTGCCCCTGTTGCAAAACAAATGCACATTTAAATATCTAAAGGTGCTTTTACGAAGAGTACATTTTTTATACAGGTTGACGTAAATATTCTGGTCCCGTGTTCAACATTTTGGCAGGTTTTTGTCACATTTTTTGGAAGGTTTCAGATGTTTTGTGACTTTAAATGATGCTTTTCGACATAACAGAGGTTTCTGTTGATGGACAACTAGTGAAGAGATGTTTTCCAGGATGAAGAGGCCTTTCACATATTAGATAGTAAATATGTCATATATATATATTAACCCATATCACTGATGTTATTTTGTTAGCAGCTTTTACAGAAATAGTTTGATTTATTCTTATTCACTTTGTAAACTATCCCATCAGCATGTGCAGAGGACAAAGATATTTATTTACCAGTCTGTCGTAACATGTAAAAGCTAAATTGACCAACAATTGTCAATAGAATCAATGGAATCCTTCCACGGCAGATTTGACAGACTGACAAACCTGAAGCTGCTGCACAATCAAATCTTTACCTTCATAGTGTCAGAAACAAAGACTGTATATACAGTAAGAGGTGGACATATCCGGCATGTCGTCACCCATTGGTTTGTGCACTACAGTTTTGAGGGCCTGAATTCGTCATTTTGGACGTCGCCATCTTGTTTTTTGTTGCAGTTAACTTTCATGAAATTTAAAACACACACACTGAAAAGGTTACAGTTATAAGACAAAAAACATGAACTATACTCCTACACCAGACAACACCTCTGACAGAGACCTGTCAATCACCTTGTAGCCCCGCCCTAAAGCATACCCTGCTTTATGGTCTGTTTGACTCTAAATGGACCATAAATTACGAAATGAACATCATGCTGTATTGAAGAAGACTTGAAACTAGAGATTGAGACCATAAACTCATGTTTACAATGTTTACTGAGGGAATAAGAGTAAATAAAAAGAGATTAATGAGTGTGAATGATGTCATGTAGTGTTCAAGCCCGTCGAGGGGTCAGAATAATAGAAAAGCATTATACAAAAGTCCATTTATCATCTTTATAACAGATTAAAAACACACACATCGAGTCGGATCGAAAAAAAAAAAACACACTGTAAAGACAATTTTCGTAACTGTAATATTTCAAGATTTGCCATATTTGGCTTTTGTTATATTAAAAAAGGTTAATTAAAAAGGAGTTTTAAAAACAAAACATGAAGAAAAATGGTTTAATCAATGTGGAATAAAACTGCAAATATACTGTATACATAAAAGATAACTTAATCCGCAACAGATGCAGTTCAGTTCCCTCGCAGCTACACGATGGGGTAGCAGCCAAACAGAGCAATGCCACACTGGTTCTTCTTGTTGCGCGACATCCGGATGTAGCCCTGGTCTCCAAACGACGCCCCCCAGCTGGACGCAAAGAGCAGAGAAACATAGAGATGTGGAGAATTAAAGGACCAATCTCCCCATTTTGCACATCTGCACTAACACTTGAAGGGGAATACTGATGAAGGAATACTGTGTGGTGAGACCCGCAGAAAGAAGATCATGACAAGCAGTTTGGGATGTTTCTCATGCATTACATGACGAGAATGGAACTCCCTTCTTCTCATCATTTAGATTCAGATCCAACCTTGTAGTCTGAGCTCATGGTTGCTTGAGAGACAGGTGTTAGTGGAGTTTTTAAAGGAACCATTGAACTCACGCCAGCAAAATACACAAACCCTCTGTGCCTGTTGATGAAGAGTAATTTCCTGTTTCCTCTTCACCACACAGGGAACCATTTGGGGGAGGAGCTACACATGAGCTCAGTGTGCTTGTATGCATGTGCAGTATGTATGAGTGAAAAATGTCCTACCTGTTCTTTACCAGCCAGTAGTCCTTTCCGTTCAGCGAGCCGTAGCCCACCGCTAACACGGCATGGTTGACTTTCTGGGTGCAGCTGGTGTCGTCGTACACTCCTGAAATGGCAGGTTAAAAAATAAAATAAAGAATCCAGCGATTATAATTACATTTATTATTTCTTAGAAGCATTTAAGCTTTAAGCATTTTAAAATACATACACATTAGTTTGCCCATATTCTAATTTTGATTCATATGTTTTGAAATGTTTTTATATGTCAAGTTGTATTCAACGTCACTTCGTGGTTTGCAGAAACCACGAAGTGACGTTGAACAACTATGTTTCTGAACAAAATTTGTCAGCGTTTGCAAAAACGCACAATGCCGTTGCTGAACATCACTTGATGCAAAAACATCCACGTTCAACGTATTGGTGGTTTGCAGAATCATACAATTCCATTAAAATGTTCTCCTGGCGACTGGGCTGGAAAAGCACGGAACTGTAATTCATATTTATCCCATGAAAACAATTTGGATGTAATCAACGTAATCGAAAACCAAGGTGGGTGAAGGCAGTTCAATGACATCAGACTTTCACCAAGGAGACCGCTGTCTGTGTCCCGCATGAAACCAGAAGTCAGAGTTGATTTATGTGTCATGTGACTTCCGTACTTAAGTTATGATATTTTTGTAGTTATGTTAACCCGAAAAACACAATATTTTCTTTAACATAAAAAAACAGTTTTGTTTCCTAAAGCTAACCAAATAGCTGTTTTGCCATCCATCCCCCGCCCACTTCCAAAAATGTCTTTCTGCATCCGAGTCCCTTAAGTAAAGATGAGCAGCTGTGCGGCTGATGCTGTGCAACGTACCGCTCCTGTAGAAGGTGAATCTGGGCTGTGTGGCGTCAATCGCCACTGAAATGGGGCCAATGGTGGCGAGCGCCTCCTTCAGAGCCCTCTCGTCTCCTTGAGGCAGGAAGCTGTACTGGGAGCAGTTGGCGGCGCGGTACGCGGCGTTGTAGCGGCACTGCTGTGACTGAAATGAGAGGACGGACCGGGGGTTAGAACCCATGATTCACACTGTGTGAAACATCCCGGACGGTTTAGCAATGAAATGTAATGAACTGACCAACGTTGACGTCCATGTATGTACAATTTAACTCATTCTATTGGTCTTTTTTTTCCAGTTCTATATATAAAAAAAATATGAAATTAAGAGCGGTGCTTATTCAGATCACTGAGATACATTTTATGTATTTTTTGGTTGAACTGGAGCCACAACAGTCTTGTCTTGTCGGGTCGGATCAGTCCTCCTCCTCCTCCTCCTCCTCCTCCTCCTCCTCCTCCTCCTCCTCCTCCTCCTCCTCCTCCTCCTCCTCCTCCTCCTCCCAGACGCCGACAACAGCGAAACCAGATGAAGCCCGGAGGACAAACATGTTGTCCGCTCCGATTAATTTATTGTTGCTCCAAAGAGACATTAACGGCGGACCCCAGACAAGTGAGCAGAGTGTTGCAGTCCGCAGCCTGGAGGGTCGGACTTAACTTCTTGTACACCCA
This sequence comes from Taurulus bubalis, assembly GCF_910589615.1. Lineage (NCBI taxonomy): Eukaryota > Metazoa > Chordata > Actinopteri > Perciformes > Cottidae > Taurulus > Taurulus bubalis. The sequence goes on along the minus strand of NC_136600.1, from coordinate 9,361,576 downwards.
CATTGTTGTCTCTCACAGGGATTTGTTAACTGTAAACCCGAGTTTGTGCTGGATTTCCGATACGTTTCCACTAAAGAAAGAACACACATGCCTGTCTCAAGTCTGGCCTCCATTTCCTGATGTATTTGTGGGCCTTCATAAGAGGACACAATCAACCCCTCTTGTGGAGGGGAAGTACAATGAACTATGGCAATACACCTTGTTCAATATACCGAGTGTCTCGATTACTAGATTATAATACGGGATAAAATCAAGCATTCTGATTGGTTGAGAGTGAGTCACGGGGTGTACTTTATTGAGCCATAATGTACTGTACGCCTGTTTATATTTACCAGAGCGTTCCATATCAGTGTGCACTCAAAATAACAGGTAGATTTTGCGCGACCGTTAGTTGTCATTTTAAACAAACATGTTTCGTGTAAACTTTGATATTTTGGGGGGAATGACTTTAGATGAGAATGGCAGCGGTGAATAATGGGGGCGAGGGGAGAGGAGAGCAGATAAGGCTCTGAGCGAGCAGACTCATTAGCGGGGAGCGAGTGCGTAAAACCGGAAACTAAGATGAGGAATGAAAAGGGTTTGATAGTTGATCACAAAATCGTGATGATTTCCAGTGAGAGATAATTACAGTCGGTAATTTATCGAGGCACCCTGCTTTCAACCGGCTTGGTCAGTAAAACACAGACTCTCTCTCTCTCTCTCTCTCTATGTGTGTGTGTGCCTATACAACCGCCACACATATGGGACTATTTTCTCTATCCCTGAAATGCAATACACAATGTTTGGTGGCTACAACTATTCTGTGCTGAAAGGCAGCTTACTATTTATAATGTCGCAGGTAACCATATTATAAAAGCAATAAGGTACTCGAGACAGTATCACAAATAATGTACAGTTCAAGGGTTTGCCGCACAATGCGTAGTGGAGGGCCTAACAATACCCTTGAGCTAGGACTGTGCGATATACTGGTTTCAGTTTTCCATACAGTATGAACTTTTCATATACCGTCATACTGGTTGCAACTGTTTGGCAGCCAACAACCTTTAATGTTCACAGCTTGAAGCTGAAGGAGCAGCGGACCGAGCTACTTATCTCTCACGTTAACTCACTTGACTCAGGGTGTGCAAGAAATGACATCGCCAAAATGCATCCTGGGTAAATGACACCGCCCACACAGGAAGACTTTTCTTGTGCAGGAAGAAGTCTTTTCCTGTGTAGCAAAGTGGGAGGGCATTACCCATCATGCATTTTGGCGATGTAATTTCTTGCACACCATGAGTCAACTTCTATCCGTGAGACATAAGTAGCTCAGACCGCTGTACATGTATATGTAACTGTAAACATTAAATGTTGCTGCCTGCTGAAGAATGACATTAGTCGCTACGGCCGTGCATGCGCCACTATTATCAAGGGATTCCCCTGGGTCCTAAATCCCTCCACTTTAGCTCCCTATGTAACAATCAAAACAGCTGCTGGCCAGTTGCGCGGTGGCGGTTCCTTTCGGCGTCAATACATTAATGTGTTTATTTGGGAAAAAAATACCGTGATATACCGTGAAACCGCCAGAATCTTACAAAATACCGTGATATGAATTTTTGGCCATACCGCCCAGCCCTACCTTGAACTGTACATTATTGACGATACAGCACTGCTTCTCGTACCTTATTGCTTAATTAAAATACTGGTTTTCTTTTGCTGCAAGGAAAAGATGAATTAAAGCAATGCTTTAAATCAGCAATTGATTATGGTGATATTTGATATGCATGCAAGTTTGTCTTCAGTGATTCCAAGAATCATGTTGTGTTACTATTGGGGGTTTCCGCACACATTGTTGCAGTTTATCTTCTTTATGCAACATCAAAAGGCCATATTACACAAACGGCTTCCCTTTTGTGCAGCCAAAAACAGCAGTTGCAACCTTCCTCATGCAGACTGATTATGTTCATCATTCCTACCTCTTTCGTGGAAGTGCGTTTGAACCCTTTTGCACCCTCATCTTGGTGTGAGCTTCAGAGTCACTTTAAACTAGATTATTTAATAAACATGGATGATTATGAAATCTATTTCAACACAGAATGTCCTGCTACTGAACACTACTAACTCATTGATTGATGTCATTTGTTACTTGTCTCTTTTATGTGAAATTGTTTATGTTATTTTTTACTTGTTTTCTGATGTTTAAGCATTTTAAATCCCATGACATGACAATAAATTCCATGATACCGGTGCAAACTCTTGCGATACGATTGAAAGCTCCAGAACGGCTTCTTCCTTACATCCATAAAGGTCTTTGCTGCCCACAACACAACAACCACAAAGTGCATCTGTTACTTTAAAACATGAGATACAAGTTATGACATGCAGATGTAGTTTTCACATAGATTACACACTTTCAAATTCCAGGAGCTCGTTACCTGATTGCTTTAAAGCTGCTGCAAACGTCATCGCTTTTAAGAAAGCAACCTCACTTATAGCTCATGAATGTGACGTATTTTAAAGTGTGCTTTATTGCATCGTGCTGCATTCTGTCTGACGTTTTTTACATAATTTTTCTAATCTCCCTGCAGTTTCACAAAAGCCCTTCTAGGGATGGGCGTTGCCAATTAGCATCCGCTGTAAACACTATGATATTTGCATCCGATAGCTGTCCCTCTCAGTTTAGATGTTGTTTTATGACTTTGTGTTATAATTTCTTGCTCGCCATGAGGAAACTGTCACAGAGGTCATAAACATCATGGCTGAGATTATTACCTTGGGTTTGTAGGTGCATACACGTGTGTATATTTGAGCTGACCTTTTGTTTACTTTTTCAATTCCTTCCCCCCCCACCCGTACATCTAATGTTTTTTTTCTTCTCCAAATCCCCTCGATGCATCTTGGAGCCGCAGGATTAAAGCAGTTACTCACCTGTCCTCTGTACGGGTACGCAGCATCCGAGTCGATGCCCTGGTTGTCGATGACGTACTGGAAGGCTTGGTGAAAGAAGCCACCGTTGCAGCCGCGGTTGCCATATTTGCTCGAGCAGTCCACCAGATTTTGGGGGCTGAGGTCCACCAGCTTCCCAGTTGTCTTGGCTAACTGGCCCTCCAAGGCCCCTGCGGCGCTGAAGGCCCAGCAGGAGCCACAAGAACCCTGGATTTAAACCAGTGGTGTTAGTACAATGTTGTCCACACACACAGACTGCAATCGTTTCCCCCTTCTTTATTATCTTCAAGGTTAGCTGAAACGCTTCACATCTCCATGTTTGGCAGCACAACAGCAGTTTGTAGAAGACACAGTCAGCAGAGTTCAAGAGGTGAAAGAACACTACGGATTCTTTGGGAACAGAATGAATTACAGAATGTAACTCAGCAACACACTTTTATTATTATTGACTTTTCACAGCAAGATCTTAAGACTCGCAAGAGAAAAGTCACTAATTGATGATTATTTAGTCGTTTTTTACATGTAATATCATCTGTGGATCATCGTGTCGTCAACCACTGACATTCGTCTGTGCAACTAGCATTGTAAGAATATGCCTGTGCCAACCTTCGAATGTCATATCTTTAAAAAGAGAATCCTATTCCCATCCTATCCCAACTTGGATGAAATTGTCATTTTTACAATATAAATTCGTGAGTTTTGGCCAAAAATGTCACAGTGACAAATAGATGCAAAATGTCACATATCTGTTTTTCACAGTGACAAACAGATACAAAGACACACACAAAACAACCACAAAGAGATGCAAAATGATCACAAAGACACACAAAACAACCACAAAGAGATGCAAAATGACCACGAAGACACACAAAACAACCGCAAAAGAAGTTAAACAACTGTGTAAACAACTAGAAGTCTGCGTCTGCCTGTCTCATAGCGAAATAAAAATAATTATGATGTATAAAATTAAATGAATTTTAAAGCCAGTGGATTTCTAGGGACAAACAAAGAGGTCAAATAAGTTTAAGATGTATACACATTTTAAACTTTTGTTTCCATGAGTGATTTTTCCAATCCAGTAACAGTAACTGGGTGTGGAAGAAGTCGTGACTTTTTTAAAGCTGAGATACGATTCTGCTCCTCTTGTGCATAAACATTAAAGTGGATGTTGCAAAACCGGCGGTTGTGGCGACGACTTCCTGTGCGAACAACGACCGCTAACGAATAAGGAACAGCAGGAATATGTGCGACAACGACACTAAGAGACACAAACAGTGGTGATGAATCCTGCCGACGGTGCTCTTGAGCCCCAGACGGGGAGGAGCCAGCGTGGCGTTCTTTACCTGATTCTTGACGCTGGTGACGCAGCCCTTCGCTCTCCAGTCCACGGTGTCTGGAGCGCCGTTGCCCGATGTCCCCGCGAAGGCAGAGGGTGCCCTCTGGATGTCAGTGGGGGGACTGAGTGTGGCGTAAGACTGCAGGATCTCCTCTGGTGTCTGTGAGGAAGAAGGTAAGAGCAGGACTGAGATCAGTTTTTTTTAACGGACTTATTTGTTTGGCAGGAGTAACAAAAATAGATTTAAAAAAAGGACAGGTCAGTTTTTTATCCAGATTAAACTGAAATTCATGTGGCTACAACAGCATGATTGGAGCAAAACTCTATGCTTATTGTTATTGTCATTATTATAATAATAATAATAAATAGGTGTATTATTATTATTGTATACCAGTACTACAACTACTACTAATAACAATGATATCAATAATATGAATATTAATCATAATTATTGTTTGGTGGTTTTATTATGATTATTATTGTAATTGTTATTATTATTATTATTATTATTATTATTATTATTATTATTATAATAACTAAACTAATAATAGTTATAAAGCTAAAACTTGCCTCAGAAGTGGTGACATTGATGTTTTCTGGGTTTATATTTACATGAATGTCTTTGCATTTCATTTGTTTTCTCATAAATGTATGATTTTTGCACCTCGAAAAGTTAAATTATCTTTGTAAAAAGAAAGTTTTTTCTTTGAATAAAACCCCCCTGCTTACTTATTTATTTTCTAACCTACAATGGCCCTAATACGCCGTTTTTGTATTGACTGCAGACACATTTGTGTTCATTTGTTTACCATAAAGCCGCCGACAGGAAGCTCCTGGGGACTGACTGCCTCGTCAGTATTTCAGCATATCCAACATTTACGTTTATGTTTTCTTTTTCAAAAATAAAGACGCACATAACTATACTTCATTATAACGGTTAGCTTTTGCGCTTCAAAGTCCAAACTAGTCACGCTGTATCTCCTTCTGACCTTCCACCGTTATTAATACTGCATCAATAACGAATACATGCGCTGATCCTAAACCAATAAAAATCATAAAACTATTTTCTCTGCCCCCCCCCCCCGAGAGCATAAAAACAGGAGAGTGAGCGAATGCGTCTCACCAAGTCTCCCATGTGGTTCATGCTCAGCTCGTAGGTGTGAAGCCCCATCGAGGCCTCCAGGTTGTGCTTGGTAATGAGCATCAGGTTCCTCTCCCACAATTCCCGGCGGCGCACATCCTCCACCTCAACACACACAAGAACACACACAGTGAGAGTGCATCAGGTCAAATATTGTTTAAGTTAATAATACATCTCACATATGGATTGGAGCCTACAAATATATTTACATCCACTCTTTTTTTTTTTATACCTCGCTTTGGTACTTTTTCTCATTTGTCTTCTTCCACAGCTCCCAGTGGACGTCCAGCTGGCTGTCAAACATGGCTGCTGCCCTGACACACAAGGAGACAAGCAGCAGGCTCCCCAACATCAGGCCTGTTACACACACGCGCACACACACACACGCGCACACACACACACACACACACACACACACACACACACACACACACACACACACACACACACACACACACACACACACACACACACACACACACACACACACGAGAAGTCAGGATGACGTCTGACCTTTGATGAGACGCAGACATACAGAGAGCACTCAGAACATACGAGTGGCGCTCGCTTTATGGAAAGCACACAGAGGGGATCAGCGTGTCAGCGTGGAGGATGAGTGGCGACACAACGGTCTCAGAGTCTGATGCTTTAAATTCAGAATTAAAAAGACTAAGAAAGGACTTCTGTTCAGAGAGGACACCCCAAGTGAACAGGGTAAAATACATTGTAGCTCATAGATATAACCAGGTGTGGTAAGTTATAACTTACATTTAAGGGAATTATTTTTTGTACTGCAAGTTTTCTGAAATGTTACGCTTAAATATGCAAACTATATGTTTGCGAATTTGCATACATTTCCAGAACAGAAATTTAAACATTGCCAGAACAAAGCCAGGTTCAAATTGAATTGTTTCATTTTGAGTTTTTTTACAGAGAATTTTGGAAATCTCTTTGAATCAGAAATACTACTGCCATATGTATAACAGACATGTAAACAAAATCTATTTTCTTCACACACATACACATTGATTGATTACTGAACTTAAGACAATTATCTTCTGTATTACAAGTTTTCTGAAATGTTATGTTTAAATACGCAAAAGAGGCATTAAGTAATCTGTATGTAGGTGAATTCTACAGACTCAAATAGAGAAATGCATCAAATAAACACCTGAATGTGTATTTTTGATGTTTTCCTCCCACTAGTTGGAAAGAGGACATAACCGAAATACCTGATGTTTTTGTCTGTAGTGTCTCCCTCAACTTTTTGGTTCATTCAAGACGCTGACGCGTTACCTTTAATAGCATCAGCAGCACGTTTGCAAAGTAGAAACCCAACTTGTCCTCTTGAAGTCTAACTGTAATTCTTAACTGGATAAATTGAACCACTGCAAGTTGCAAAAACAACACATTTGTAAGGTGCATGTTTTGTGTATTTTTGTGTATGTATGTTTTGTGTGTTCTTTGAGAGTGACGATGCAACAATGTCTCAATATTATTAAGTAAGTATATATATATATATATATATATATATATATATATATATATATATATATATATATATATATATATAGTTGTTGTACGTCTAAATATTCTGATGACCCACGTTCCACCTGCTACCTCTCAACCACTATTGTCTCCAGTGTGTGTGTTCGTTCCGTCAGATGCAGCAGGCCAAGTATCACTTCCTTCACACCTAACTGCTATTGAACTTCACAAAAATCCCAGAGTGAGGAAATCAGCACGAGACGAGAACTGAAACCATATGAACGAGACAGAAATCTGACCACATTCATCAACATCAGCGATTTGTTTGAGACAATTATTGTGCAGGACATAACAGCTTCAGAGGACTGGAAGAGAGAATCAGCATTAAATAAAGAGACGTTATTGGAAGTGAAAAAAAGAAGTGTGGGTCGGATATAAGTTACAATGTTCATTAATGCCAGTCTGACCAGATCTACTGCAGGGTGATGGAAAGTGAAGCACAACCACAAACCAAGAGGACCCTGAAGTCACCTGATGTTCAACACAGTTTTGAAATTCCCCAGAGAATAAGATGAAATACTAAAGCATATTTAAAGTAATTACACATCCCCACAGTCACACTAATCCTCAGTGTAACATTGGTATAGCATTATCATTTCCCTGAACACACCTGCGGCCTGACACAAAGGAAACTGGTGTGGCCTCAATCAAAGAAACGAAAGTAAAAGCAAATCCGAGTTCAAGCTTTTTTTAATTTAGTATTAGCTGGTTCCCTTGAATATAAACAACCAGACATTGATATAAAAAGGATAATATGTGTGTGAAAAGTATTTTAACTTGCCTTGAGCCGTCGGCCTCATCGCTGCTTGTCTGTCGCGTTTGAACATCTCTGACTGTGTTTTCCTGCCCGCTGTTTATGAGGAAACATGTCACGTGATGTGTCGCTGTTCTTCCGCCTTTCAGAAACAGAAAACAGAGTCACCCTGATGTCTGATCACCTGAAGCTGCTGTTAAAACTCTGAAGAGAGGAGGAACTAAGGGCATGAGGAAATAATACAGGGGCAAAAGTTATAACTGTCCAGTGTGAAAAGCCTCCAGACTGAACCAGAGCATCACGCACACTCTGCTGGCACCGGAAGAGAGGATTTGTTGTATTGTTTAGTGTCTCAACTCCTTAAAACAAAAACGTTTAGATATTCTTTATAAAGTCTAAAGGCGCACTAGCACCTCCTTGAGGCTGTGATGTGAACTGCAACTCACAATACAAGCATGTCGGATGACACTAATAAGAAATTGCTCAGTGAACGTTAACACAATGAGGTTATGAATTATTTTGTGCACAAAGTTGACATATTGTCCTGAGGGTGAAACAAATGGCAATGAAAAACATTTCAAACATATGTTTTTGGTTATTTGTATGATGGTGGTGTGAATGGAAAAGGTCAGTGAGGTTATGAAACATTAGGATTCTGAGTCGAGGGAACAGAAACGTCCTGGAAATGCAGTCAGTGTGGGGGGAGGGATGTGTGTGTGTGTGTGTGTGTGTGTGTGTGTGTGGGGGGGGGGGGGGGGGGGGGGGGTGTTTCTGGAGCAAAGTGGAGGTCAAGAGGTGCTTTTGAACTGATGAAAGGTCACCACACTGTGTGAACCGTGGGCACTGACAAATATCTTTTAATTCTTTTAGGACAAACCTATTCAGAATAGCATTGTGAAACACTTCGCTATTCTGAATATATACATTACATATTATTTAATTTGTTATCTAGTGCTGATATTTTGTTTATTAAGATTATGCCAAAAAGTTTGTTCTTGACAGAGGAAAACAATATGATTTATTTTTTTAAACTGAGCTGATAAGACATTAATGATTTCCCATTAGTCTGTTTGTTATCAGCTCTCATGTGGGGCTAAATCCTCTCATTTCCTTTGAATCAATCAATCAATTAATTAATTATTGACATTTCTACTTTTACAGACATTGTCAATTTTTGTCAGGTTTTGTTTATTTCCTGAACATGATGTTCTGTGCTGCACTACCAGACCATGTAACTTTTTTATGATTGAATGCAATCTCTTAGACAGGCCTTATTGTTTTACGGATGTGTTATTTATTCGACTTTAATAGACTGGAGCATCTCTTCACGTGTCAGATCCAGCAAGTTTGCAAAATAGAAACCCAACTTTTTGTATACTACCCGTATACAATTGCTTAATGCAGCATTAATGTGGCAGCAGCCTCTGTTAGCAAGATAGGATGTTCAGTATATATACTGCCAGGCGTCACATATTTACTGAACAAAGTGTATTATTTTAGAATATGATTTTAGCCTTTTTGCTTCAGCTACATAAAAAAAAGGTTTTTGCCGCTTCTTTAAAAATTGAAATAAGGACTTCAAACGATGCGTTTAACTTAAAAATGAAAATTTTATTCATAGAAAACACCAGTAGTGCTGAACAGAAAAAAACAAAAGTCGACATGATCAACAGAAGAAGAACATTTTTTAAAAAGGAACCGATTCTGCATCGGAAGGAAAAGAGGAGCTCCCATTGTCCAGCAATGTTTCCTGTCACAGTGGACTTAAACTTCTCAAACGGTAATTAAAGCTAAAGGGCCTGTGGAACTGTCACCTGCAGGTACGTGGTGCCTGGTGAGATTTTAACTTGGTGCTTTGGCACCAAACCTGCCCGTGTTCTGGTTTCAGGTCATTAACACAATGTGTGCCCCCTGGAGGGACTGGATCTGTTTATGGAGATACAACTGAAGAGTCTTCATAAGTTCAAAGTGCTTCAAATAACTCAAGATAAATCAAACGTCCTCATTGGACACATTCAAGGACATTGACTTCACACAATGTTTCACACAATGTTTAAAAAATTTGAAAACTACGCAAAATAAAATCCTCTGTTTGCCGACTCATGGATGTATTATAGAATTGGATCCCCAAGATGGCGCCCATTCAGTTCAATGAGAATTGCTCGTCTGAGAGTTTCCTGCTTCCCGGATGCTCCGAGGTTGCGTTGCCCACTGAATATGCTGAGTAGTGCTAATCCCAGCATGCATCTGGCCTCATGAGCCAATGAGAATGGGCAAACCATACAGTAGTGATTCAGAAGATGCCTTTGGAAATCTTTTTACCAAGATAACACTTATGGCTTAAAAAAAGTACAATAGTACGACTAATAATTGACCCGGTGTCAGTTTTATAGACGTCTCTTTTACAATTTGTTTTTTGGGCTGCAGGGGATTTTTTTCTTTTCTTTTGCGGTTGACCACTGCAAAAAAATAAATGAATTTAAAGCAGATTTTAGTAATACAAACGTGGTTGGAATGAACTCTGCGTACATTTTCAAGTGCATTTTTTATTGTGTGCGTGTAGTAGTCCGAGCGAAGCCCCTTCGTCCTCCTCACATGACGGGGTAGCTGGCGAGGTTGGCGATGCCGCAGAGGTTACCTCGGTTACGGGCCATCAAGATGTAGCCCTGCTTGCCCCAGTCCTCGCTCCAGCTGTCAGGGACAACAAACACACACACAAAGATGAGATGGAGAGAAAGACACATGAGAGTTGTTGAGCACCGCCGGGAGTCAAAGAGCATTTCCGTTTGTCACCATGGCGGCCGACAGGCGAGCCACCTGATGCCTCTCTCGACGTGCGATGATGTATCCCTTCCTCCTCACCTGTTCTTGACGATCCAGTATTTCCTCCCCTTGGAGTTCACTCCGAAGCCCACTGCCAGCACGGCATGATTGATGTCGTCTTTGTTGCAGTTGCGGTCGTAGTAAATACCTGTGGCGGAGAAGAAGAGTGAGCGAGGAGACAATCAGAGCTGGAAGGGCACCAGCACTAATCTTTTTAAATTGTATACCTTTTGGGAAATCTGACACTACTTTCTTACAGTTTTACTGTTACAGGTTGCATGATGTGCTTTTAAATATGCAGCTCAAGTTCAAGAAAGTTTTATTTTCCAACATGAAAGTCTAAATTTTGCTGGAGGAATCCTGAATGGCTTTAAATCATCAGCTTCTAGCAGTGTCATACTGTCATAAATTGTACGGTAATTAACCGGTTAAGGAAAAATAACAGTAAAATGCCGTTTCTATACAGCACTGTATTCATTTTTAAAGTATTAATCAGTTGTTGTAAATTATAGTAGTCATACTGTAGAAATACATTTGAATGCTGGAGGCTGTAGCTGCCAGTTGTTTACTGTAATTTAACGGGGACATTTTTTACAGTTTAGTCACGTTTTAAAAATGAGTGAAGTTTTAATGCCGTTTAAGGTCTGCGTTTTTTTTCCGGCAACAGTCCGTCAACGTATTCATATCCTGTCATATTCTCCTCTTATAATAGTTTGTTTTGGTAGTGGCGGAGTCTGCCAATTCCCTTCTGCTTTAGCAGACTGCAGTCGTTCATCAAACATGCGTCCGCGAAACAAGACAACAGTCATTTCGGTCACTTGGTTTTTGTCAGCGGGATCACTTTGAAATCTATCAGGGAGTGATGGAAGAAGACGCGCCGGCCACAGTGATTTGTTGGAGGAAGAGCTGCAGGCGACAAGCATGAAATCTGATCGCAGTTATTAATGACTCAGTTTTAATGTGTATTATAATACGGGTAGATCAAATCAAGCATTCTGATTGGTTGAGAGTGAGTCACGAGGTGTAGTTTATTCAGCCATAAAGTACTGTACAGCCTGTTTACATTTAGAGCGTTCCATATCAGTGCGCACTTAAAATAACAGGTAGATTTAAATTGCGCGACCGTTAGTTTGACAGTTACCAAACATGTTCGTGTAAACTTTGATATTGCAACGTCCGCAGTAACGACCCGCATACGTTGGTTTCCTTAACTTGCAGGTGTATTGCTTGAGTGTTCACAGTATTGCAACGGGGCTATTCGCTAACAGTAACGTTAGCTCAAACGGAACAGCTAACAAGCTCACTTAGCATCCCCCACACTAGCATAACGTACGGCAACACACACGTCACTTCCTCCCTAAAATGAGATGAGGAATAAAAAGGGTTTGACCACAAAATCATGATAATTTCTACTGAGAGATAATTACGTCGGTAATTTCCCGACGCGAGGCAAGTTCTCTAAACATCATGGAGGAGAAAAATGACAGAGAAAAGACTGACAGAAGCAGCGAGAGCACTTCTTTACATCGGTGGCTTCGTGTCATCCTCCACCTGCTTCCAACCGGCAGTGAGGCAGTCAATTTTATAGTCCCGTATGTGCGTCCCGTGCGTCCCGGGACTATTTTCTCTGTCGCTGAAATGCGATACACAACGTTTGGTGGCTACAACTATTTTGTGCTGAAAGGTAGCTTACTATTACTATTTATAATAACAGTTCAAGGGTTTGCCGGCCCTAACAACTCCCTTGAACAGTACATTATTGCACGACACAGTACTGCCTCTCGTACCTTATTGCTTAAATAACATGCCTCCTGAATTATGGGACTTGTCGTATTGAAACACACTGTTCTATCACAAAAGAGTGAGTGCCAGAAAGGTCTGAAGAAAAAAGGAAGTGATGTAAAAAGCATTTAGTTGAAGGAATGAAAAATACTAAACTGGCAAAATAGAAAATGCTGTTTAAGTTGTGTTAGCTCTTTTTTTTAATCACACTTCTTAAAGGGCCAGCGTGTAGGATCTGTCGACGGTGAGGTTGCAGATTGCAAACAACTGAAACTTCTCCCATGTGCAAAGCGTGTTTGGAGCACATGTTTGTTTGACCCTGCTGGGCTTCAGTAGAAAAAAAGAGATTTATCGCTATTTTGCTTCTATAATCTTCTTTCAGAAAACATCCCAAATAGACTTTTGGGTGTTTATTTTACTAGACGTTTTTTTTGCGTCTGTGGATTTCTCCTTAATTCACCAAAAGTTACCATTAGATGAAAAGTATTTTTTAATAAGGCAAAGCCTTATTTGCATAATATTTAAACATAACATTCTAGAGAACTTACAATGCAAAAGTCTTCATGTCTTTAATCAACGGGGGAAGTTTCATGGCGATATCTATTAGTTCAGGTTCAACATAATGTTGTGAGTGTGACATCATGACCCTTTCGTCTCTACTTTGCCCGCATTTAAAAAAAAACACATCATAAGAAGCAGATCATTCAGTCAGAAAACAAACATCCAAGCGCCTAGCTGACCTCTCTGGTAGAACTGGAAGGTGCCGAGCGCGGCGTCGATGCCCACGGACACCGGACCCACTTTGTACACAGCTTTGGCCAGCTCCTGCTCGTCGCCCACTGTGACCTCCTTGAAGCCTTTGCACTCGGCCGCCATGCCCGATGAATTGTAGCGGCACGGCTGGTTCTTCAAGACAAAGAAAGAAAAAAATACTGATTATACTGGTTAAGATTTCTGTATTCTGTAAAAAAAATAAACTGTCAATGACAAAAGCAAATTCAAGCTAGGAAATGTTTGCCAACTTAAATAGCAGCGTGTTAAAATAAAGAAGGTTTTCACACTTTATACATAAGGAAGCAAAAAAAAAGAAACCACAAAGAAAAATGTGCAGAAATGCAGAGCTGCAAAAATTCATTCATTTTTCAACAAGAATGGCAAACATTTGATTCCCAAATGTGCAGCGTTTCCTTGTCTTACGTTGTAGTGAATTCAATATTTGGGGATTTTGGACTTTTGTTCTGACAAGACATTTGATGACGTCGCATTGGGTAATGTAATGGAATTGTCCTCCATCTTCTGCTGTTTTATCGAAACAATGCAGCCTTTAATTATTTACAAGAAGTCGTACTTCCTCTTTGCACCAATAGTTGAGTCATAAGGCAACTGTGTTTGCTTTGTCAGAAATAAACCACCCCCCCTTCAGTCAAATATAGCGACCGCCTTAAAGGTCAAAGTGGAACAAAGGGTATGATTTTGCTCTTGTTGACGCCTGATTGGTTGAAGTGTGACACCCTGACAGCCAAGTAAGGAGCCACCGACCGCTTTTGGTTTCAGTGTGTGTCTGCAGCTCTGTTGTGGTAAACAGGCCATTTCTGCAACTTGTGCAATTAGTTTTTTGTTGCTTTTTGTTGCTGCTGCTGCATTTAGCCAGAATGTTAAAGTTACACTTTGTATTTCTTTATTCTTCTTCTTTTTGCTGTTGATAATGTATTATTATTATTCAATATCCTATATATTCTTCAAATACTTTATCATCAATAGTATTTAGGCACCTTATGTATATTAAGTTTGTGTTGTCTATGATGTTGTGACATTTACATTTTTTTAGATGGAGGCTTCAAATAGGTTTCTGCCTCTTGCACTGTGATATTATTTACTTATTATTTTTGTTTGTGTATTTTAAAATGTGTGCAAATAAACTAAACTTTTCTTTCTCATAATTAGGTGAGAAAATCAACACCACTCTCATGCTTCACTATGAAGGTTGAGCCACAAACCACTTAGCTTAGCACAAAGACTGGAAACAGGGCAGAAGAGCTAGCCTGGCTCTTTCCTGCTGCTTTGATTTTTATTAGCATTTAAAAGCTTGTTTCTCACGAGCACCCCAACAGTTGCAAGTCCATTGCAACTTTGTGTCTTCTTGTTTCCGGTCAAAGCATCATGGGAACTGTAGTTCCAAAACGTACAACCTGATTATCCTTAAACCTTAATCCTTATCCTTAGACAAATCATATTACGGGGAGAAAAAGTCCAATAAGATTAACCTTTTTCTTTTCGCACATCATTAATAGTGGAGCATATGAGTCTCTTAATTTAGCCACAGGGGGCGCCACAGTCTCAACACCTGCCACAGTCTCAACACCTGCTGGCCACTGAGACTGGTTCCAGTTGTGGGTTGTGGCCACAGAACAGGAAGTCACACCAACAGCAGCAACACGTGACAGGAAAGACCAACGAAGCATTTAAAACTGTGGTTCCTGTGGAGGCGATACCTCAGTCTCGGGACGCGTGAAAGTTTTGAGCAGCACTTTGACGCACTGAGGGTGGACGTTAAGGATTAAAATAATAGTTCTTATTCCACACGTGCAGCATCGGGGCTTCCTTACCTCTCCGACGTACGGGTAGGCCTCCTCCGAGTCGATGCCTTCGTTTTCCTGCACGTACTTGAAGGCGTTGGTCATGTATCCTCCTCCGCAGCCGTTGTTCTCCGTCACGCAGTCCACCAGGTTCTGGGGACTGAGGTCCACCAGCTTCCCCGTCATCTTGGCCAACTGGCCCTCGAGGGCCCCGGCCGAGCTGAAGGCCCAACAGGAGCCACAGGAACCCTGTCGGGAGTGGAGGAAAGAGAGGAGAGGTCAGGTGGTTTTAGTTTGATGACAACGATACGCACATGGGCCCTGTTACAGGTCTGATGATGGTGTAGAATAAGAGTATATATATATATATATATATATATATATATATATATATATATATATATATATATATATATATATATATATATATATATATATACATACATACATACAGTGGCTTGCAAAAGTATTCATACCCCTTGAACGTTTCCACATTACACGTCACAAACATAAATATATTTTATTGGAATTTTATGTGAAAGACCAACACAAAGTGTCACACAATTGTGAAGTACAAAGAAAATTATACATGTTTTTAAAAAAAATTAACAAATAAAAAACTGGAAAAGTGCAGTGTACAAAATTATTCAGCCCCCCTGAGTCAATACTTTGTGGAACCGCCTTTTGCTGCAATTACAGCTGCAAGTCTTTTGGGGTATGTCTCTACCAGCTTTGCACATCTAGAGACTGAGATTTTTGCCCATTCTTCTTTGCAAAACAGCTCAAGGTCAGTCAGATTAGATGGAGAGCGTTTGTGAACGGCGGTTTTCAGATCTTGCCACAGATTCTTGATGGGATTTAGGTCTGGACTTTGACTGGGCCATTCTAACACATGAATATGTTTTGTTTTAAACCATTCCATTGTAGCCCTGGCTTTATGTTTAGGGTTGTTGTCCTGCTGGAAGGTGAACCTCCGCCCCAGTCTCAAGTCTTTTGCAGACTCCAACAGGTTTTCTTCCAAGATTGCCCTGTATTTGGCTCCATCCATCGTCCCATCAATTCTGACCAACCTCCCTGTCCCTGCTGAAGAGAAGCACCCCCAGAGCATCATGCTACCACCACCATGTTTGACAGTGGGGATGGTGTGTTCAGGGTGATGTGCAGTGTTAGGTTTCCGCCAACGTTTTGCATTTAGGCCAAAAAGTTAAATTTTGGTCTCATCTGACCAGAGCACCTTCTTCCACATGTTTGCTGTGTCCCCCACATGGCTTCTGGCAAACTGCAAACAAGACTTCTTATGGTTTTCTTTTAACAATGGCTTTCTTCTTGCCACTCTTCCATAAAGGCCAGATTTGTGGAGTGCACGCCCAATAGTTGTCCTGTGGACAGATTCCCCCACCTGAGCTGTGGATCTCTGCAGCTCGTCCAGAGTCATCATGGGCCTCTTGGCTGCATCTCTTGTCAGTGCTCTCCTTGTTCAGCCTGTAAGTTTAGGTGGACGGCCGTGTCTTGGCAGGTTTGCAGTTGTGCCATACTCTTTCCATTTCCGGATAATAGGTTGAACAGTGCTCCGTGACATGTTCAAAGCTTAGGAAATCTTTTTATAGCCTAACCCTGCTTTAAACTTCTCCACAACTTTATCTCTGACCTGTCTGGTGTGTTCCTTGGACTTCATGGTCCTGTTTGCTCCCCAATATTCTCTTAACAAACCTCTGAGGCCGTCACAGAACAGCTGTATTTGTACTGAGATTAGATTACACACAGGTGGACTCTATTTAGTCATTCGGTCAACATTCAATCATTCAGCAGTCAACAGGCAACTTCTGAAGGCAATTGGTTGCGCTCAGAGAAAAGGGGGCTGAATAATTTTGCACACAGCACTATTCAGTTTTTCATTTGTGAAAAAAATGTAAATTCATGTATAATTGTCTTCGTACTTCACAATTGTGTGACACTTTGTGTTGGTCTTTCACATAAAATTCCAATAAAATATATTTATGTTTGTGGCGTGTAATGTGACAAAATGTGGAAACGTTCAAGAGGTATGAATACTTTTGCAAGCGACTGTATATATATATATATCTATATATGTATATATACAGTCGCTTATAATACACTTATAATATATATATATATATATATATATATATATATATATATATATATATATATATATATATATATATATATATATATATATATCCAGGCAGGCCTTTATCTAAATCCCAGAGAGAGAAACGGAAATAATTTCTTTTGTTCTGGAGCAAAAATCCAAAACAAATGTTCTCGTTCCTGCTTCTCAACTGTGAAATTGTGCTGCTTTTCTTTGTCATATGTGAGAGTAAACTGAATATCTTTGGTTTATTTTTTTAGTAAGTGAAAGGAAGTAATCTAAAGACCTCCTGGGCTTTCGGTAAATTGCGAGTCTTCTACAGCCCACATTGAAAAGATGATTAGCATATTAATCAGTGATGAAAACAGCGTCTGTACACTGCATTAATGTCTCATCAGCCTCGAGGGAAATCAGACTGATAGATGAAAGGGAAAAAAACAAAAAGCTTGTTCCTTCTCCCATCTGTCCACTGGGAGGCACACACTTCTGTGTGAGTTCATGTCACACAAATGTGCTGCTTATCAACAACACCGTGCCAGTCACTGATATGATGATATATTTCAATATTAAAAACCTACGACTCAGTCGCCTGTAAAGGACACTACTGAAAAATATAGAACGCCCATATGAATGTTAGATTAATTCCAGTGTTTTGAAGACTAATATTGCAAGAAATTAAGGCTGCCTCCTCTTAGTCCCTTACAAGCGGGGCAAAACTACCACAGAACAAAATATCAATAAATAAATATCAATAAATAAAGTGACACATAACAACTTCAAAGACACCAAACCAGAGAGCGATATAGAAGGACTATATAATATATAACGTCTGTGTGTGTTGCTCTTGTGTAGAGGTGGTGGGGCCTTTTCCATGTCTGTGCCCAGGGGCCCCTTGTCTCTAAATCCACCCATGGGTGCACCTCTAGTTTCATTTAAATAAAATAAAGTGTTCCTCTAAAGAACAGGGCTGCTGTGTTGACGCTCTTTCAGTGATGAAGTAGTAAAACACCATCAGAGTCGCTGTCTGACTATAAATTCTCGCCCGGCTTCGAGTTATAACCACCTCTGCTGCTCCTCCGGGAAAACACTCGGCTGCTCTGGGTTTTTGAAATGTGGAGGCTAATCGCATCATTTCGCCAGAGGAGGTTCTGAATGCGGCTTTGAGCGTCGAGTAGAACTGAAATTTGTCTCAAACAAACAAACAAAAGCATCAAAATGGGAGTCAGCCATCATGCTTCCGTCGAAGAGGAAGCAGCAGACTAGTTAGTATGCAGAGAGTGAAGTCACACTGCTGCATAATTCATGAACGGCAGGAAGCAGCTCCATAAATCATGTTTATAGCTGCGGCTTGACTTTCATCCACCAGAGGGCGACAACGTCCTCCACATAGACTGATGTACAAATGAAAAGGAAAATGTTATATATATACAAAAATCGAATTTCTGAACCGATGAAGCTTCATTTTGGAAAAACTCACTTTTGTTGTCAAAAACACGAAACCTTAAAGTCAATAAAACAAAAATAAAAATAAACTATAACACTGTGTATTAATTAACCCTGATGAGCTTTCACAGCTTCAGTCTCAACTCCGATGCTCATTAGATAACATCCCATCGTTCTGCGGCTATCTGCCTGCGAGCCGAAAGCACAGATGTACGACACATTTCAGTCTACCTACTTCCTGTTCTGCTCAACCCTTGTTTACATAAACACGCAGTCCGGCTGTCCGATACACTCATAATGACTAATTACATGTAATAACCAAAGTCATTCCTATGTTTTCAGTCCATTAGCAGTGAGAACAGGCTGTTTCCTCCGGCAGGTTACGAGATGGTACACTAACTGGGATTGTGTGCTTCCTTCACTTTTCTGGAGCATGAATGAAGGTTGAAAGTGGAGATATATATATATATATATATATATATATATATATATATATATATATATATATATATATATATATATATATATTTTTTTTTTTTCCTTTCTTTTTTTTCAAGGCTACAAGATAAAATATTCACTACATTCTCAAAATCCGATTTTGAGCTCACATGCTGCTCTGTCACTCATGTGGAGGATGTTTTTGAACATTTTCATTTGAATTATATACTTAAAAAAACACACACACACATCCTCGAGAGAAAAAGTTTCTGAACTCATCTATTCTTTAGAATTTAGAGTAAAAAAAAAAGAGAAGTGAAGGTAAAGGATGAACATTATTGAGTTACATTATGTCTACAGGAAAAATATCATCTTAATATGAGGGATTTCATACTTTCATGCAGGTTTAAGATATACAGGACTTTCACCCGGGAGACTGCTGTTAATGTCCCACTTAACATCATAAATGATGACCTTACGCTTGATTGTTATTTCTTCTCGCTAGTTACGTTATATATTTAACACAAATTGTGATCTTATTTCTAAGATAACAAAATAAGGTTTGTTGCCTAACCAACCACATTTTTAAATTTTTATTCCGACATGTCGACTTCTCTTCGTATCTCCAAAAATGTAAAACGGCAACTTAGTTTTTCTGGCTGACCGTTTACGTTCTTTCTATGTTCCCATCCGATTATTTTTTGTCTTCTGCCTGCAACAGCTACACAGTTCCCCACAGAAATCAGTGAGCTTCCTTCTCAGCATTTTGCCTGCAAACAGCCGTGGGACTTTTTCCTCAGTTTTCCCCAACCCCTCTAACAAACAAACACCATCAAATGCATAAACCCCAACAGAACTTCTATCTGTAGATTCATATTTGTTATTTCAGTTAATGAGCAAACTACTGACTGAGGAATATGATAGCTACAAAAATACAACTCTCTCCATAATCGTGAGATAAGTGCCGTTTCTGATTTGATTCTTATGAACTGCAACATTGCTTTTTCAGCCCGATGTCCTCTCATGTCAGGTCTGTTTTGATCGTATGCTTGAAAATATTTAATCGTGTGTTATCAGCTCTCGATCATGTTGGAATTTTACATTATAAAAGCGCTGTCCTCACTTGTGTTTATTATGATTTTGTCTGGTTGACTGTCATATTTCCTGCAAGTCCAGTTCCTCCACTTTGACATCCACGTCCCTGTAATATTAAATACCAGCCCTGCTGGTGTTGTTTTCACCTCGTGACTGAGTATGTGAGTCAGCAAATGTGGAGCGACCGGCTGAAGCGGGAATTTCCACAGAGGAGGATTCCAGTTATTTGCTCACCGTTTACTTGTCTGTGGACAGATTTTGTAGCCGTGTCGTTGAGATTCAATCAAAAGGTCGAGTTCGAAGATAGCCATGGTCTGAGCCATTGGTTCCTCCCGCTTTACTTCCAAGTTACAGCCCAGTTTGAAGTCACCCCTTGGCGTCACTTTCTATAACTATAATGCTATAGGTTTTTGGAAAAAAACATAATTGTGGTGGGGCTTAAAATAAGTAGATTACTAACGCAGCTGTGGCTTAGTAGGTAGAGCGCGTCATCCTTTAATCACAATGCAGAAGTCAAACTTCCTGTTTGTACCTGCATGTGACCATATAAGAACATAAGTCTCCTGGTTGAAAGACCTCCCCTCCTACTTGCCCATGTGAGTTTTTCTTTTGGGTTATAATACTACTTTGTCACTCTCCGGGATCTCTGGGCATCTGCTGATTTACAGTATATACAGTATATTACAGCAGTTAATTGAAAGCCCGATGCGTCTTAATGGGGGTGCATTGTGTTTTTCCAGTTATTCTGGCGGATTAGAACTCTGCTCTGGTTGAAGGTAGGTGAAGCTTTGATGGGAATTTATTAGGTCACAAATCTGCGGCAGGACAGCGAAAGCTCGTGGAAGCCAATTTGCACTGATCCGAGTCGGCGGTGAAGGCGTTAAGCAGCCCAACCTTCACCAGACCAACCTAGGTCTTCACCCTTGAGGTCTCTTTTCTTGTAAAACCAAAACGTCTGCTTTTATTTGGAAGAGAACGCTTTGAAAACTACAAATGAATAACTACACCGTGCACCAAAAAAACAACAACCTTGAAGTTCTCATGAGCTGGACGAGATAAGATGAATCGTTGTGTTCACACAGTTTGAGTTTTTACTAAACATACGAGGGTCGAGACGTGTGCTCCATGATATCTCACCTGGTTCTTCACTGGAGTCACCATGCCCTTCTTGCGGTAGTCAATGGATTTGGGAAGCTTGGACACGGTGCGGTCCAGAGTGGTGAAGCTGCGCTCGCTGTTCATCGGGACCTGCAGGCCGGTCATCTTCTCGGACACTTCCTCTGACGTCTGCGTGAGCAGAGACACGGTTAATATTTAACATCGGGAAAAAAACAATCTGGAAAAAAAACAATGAATGCAAAAAAAGGATGTTTGGGTTTCTCGATCTATACAAGATACAAAGAGTGCAGAAAGTTGAGGATTACAGGTTGCACCACTCAATAGACGGTATGAAACTTCCTGGAATAATCTTGTGACATAGAAATGTGTTGTGACGGGAACGAGAGAGGAGAGGTAGAGAGGATTTATTTTTAGACTTAAGACAAGAACAAGTGAAGAAGATACAGGAGGGGGAGGATTTGATTCAGCGGGGAGGATGGAAAGCGTTTCATGAAGGGACAGGTTCAGCGGTTTACTCCAAAATGAAATGTAATTTTTATTCTGCACAGTACAAATGTCAAAAAGTGACACCAGAGGGGGAACAAAAGTGCAAAGCTCCAAGATTTACAAAAACAATGACATAAAAGAAGAAGCAGAAAAGGAGGATGATAAGGGGACTCCTGGTTATTACTGATATGAAGCCATCATTTAAAATAATATCCTGATTTCTTATTATTATCATAATTCCCCAGTGCTTTCATTACAGCTCGGTATGCAAGCTGAGAGATCATTAACAGACGGAGTACAGACCATCTGGTCCTTTCTTTCATTTCACTTAAGTGCAAGATGAAAAAAAACATCCTTCATTTCCCCTCCACCTGTTTCTACAGATGAAATTGGTCTAGAATCTAGAAATCTAGAATTCTTGAATGTGTGTACATGTTCGTGTCACTTGTTCTTACTTATATTGCTGTCCACCCATTTTTGATGTACGGCTTCCTACAGCGGCTTGCAACTTGATGCAAAAACAAGCATCAGTCATCGTGACCTGCTCTGGCGCACGTCAGCGACTCCAGCTGATCTGAGCACACCAAACCCATTTGGTTTCACCTTAGCGGGCTCAGCTAGAAGACACTCAATCTGAATCTCTGACACGTAGGAGCTGTTTTTTTACAACGTGCTAATGAATGCATTTAGCACACGGCTCAATTATTACTTGCTACAGTTGCTAACAGCTGTATCTCAGACTGTATAGTTGAAAATGGGTCATGGCTGAGTGCTCTTCTCGAGCTGCAACGATTAGTCGATTGTTTTTTTATAATGAAATCGTCAAAGATGATCGGAGCATTTATCTCGCTATTAAAAGCTATTTGCTTTGATATGCTAAGATACAGTGGAGTAATGTCTAATGAAGTCACTTTCCTAATGTGTGGCCTGAATGGTCTGTCATTTTGTATCCTCCAAATTCCTCAAAAGTGAGAATTTTATGCTTTTTTTGTCATACTTGACAGTGAACTGAATCTCTTTGGGGACAAAACAAGATATTCAAAGTTGTCACATTGCGCAGAGGAAAATGAAAGCCAGGCTATTAATAGAGAATGAAAAGAATTGTTGGTGAGTTACATTTTTTGGGGTATTATCTGGGAAACCTTTAATGTACGATACAAGATGTAGTTCCGGAGGCCTAGGAACAGCAAACACGTGGTGTAGTTCCTCGGCATGACAGCTGGCATTTTTTTACTTCATTAACCTGAAACAACTGTCTGGTGTTGGCACCACAGCCGCTGGGCTGAGCCAGTGATATTATTGCAATATTAAATGATGATGAAATAGAAACTTGATTGTTTTTTTGGCGATTAAAACTGAAACTGCCTACTGACATGTTGCGGAAACAAGCTGGAATTGTTCTAATTTCTGTCATTTGCTAACTTGCCTTTAGCTGTCACTTGATATTTCTGTGCCATTAACATGATATTTATGCCTCTATGGCAAATTAGCTTGTGTTTCTGCTATATACATCTGACATCAACCAATCATTGCTTTTACTTGGATGACATGGGAAGGTGATCAGGTTGGAGAGGCCATAAATATAGTCTATTTCTGAAAAAAACACGATGTCTGTAGCATCGCAGAGCGCGTTGTCGATGATGTCAAAGTACAGAATGGAAAAGAATGAACCCATCTTTGGGCACCCTGTATGGGATGAAGCAAATAGCAGAAATGTGTCCTCAAGCATGCAGGACGACTCAGACTCACCATGTCGCCCAGGTGGTTCATCCCCAGCTCGTAGGAGTGGATGCCCAGCGCGGCCTCCTGGTTGTGGGCTTCGATCATACGCGTGTTCTTCTCCCAGATGGCCCTGCGGATCCCCTCTTCATCCTGAGACAAACAAGTGCAATGTGTCACTTTGAGTCAAGACGAGAACTGAGTGACGTGCAAAGGATAATGGGATGCTTGTGTCCTCCAAGTTCAGACGATAGAAGTCTGCATTTCTTATGAGGAAGGCACTTTAGCACATATGATGATGTATTAGGTCTAGAAATATGAACTTTGGATGATCAGGTCTTTTCACCTGAGGTCTTAACATTATGCAGATTCTTCATTCTTAAATTGTGCTTTCCTTCTTTCCTTCCTTCCTGTGTTAACACCTGACAGCTCTAAAGAGATTAATCTGGGCCAATAGGGCACATTTACGTTTTAATTAGAGAAGAAAGGAAGCTTGCCTGTGTTCCAGCCCCATTTCATTAATTAGGCCAATTAAACCAGTTCACATTCACACAGCAATCTTCCCTACAGCTTAAACAGCAACATAGCTGTCCAATGCAACTGGAAGTTGCCTTAAAATATTGCTCTATCCCTTATTACTTAAGAATATTTGCACCTCACCACCACTCTATGCGCCTTTTATGTGCTAAGGAGTCTAATTCGCATTTTGTCCGTCTCAATTTGGGAATGAGATACAGCCAAGTGTTTGATTGGTTACCTAAAAAACATCCACGCTCCACTCAGTATTGATAGTCTTAACAGCCATTAGCATAACTATAATGATTATTTTCATCTTGATATCCATTCCAGTAATGGGAAAATGCAAATAAGTCTTTGGTTCTATTTAAGTGATGTCAGTTCAAGGAGGGGTTGAATTAGAGGAACTGTTGGAGGAATACTGATTGAAATCACTACGAGAGAGAGAGAGAGAGAGAGAGAGAGAGAGAGAGAGAGAGAGAGAGAGAAACAGAGAGAGAGAGAGACAGAGAAACAGAGAGAGAGAGAGACAGAGAGAGGGAGAGACAGAGAGAGACAGACAGAGAGAGAGAGAGAGAGAGAGAGAGAGCTGCTGATATACACATGAATGTCAATAACACACAACGTAATGACCACATGAACACACGCGTTCAAATAATTGCATGCAGATATAAACAATGATTGAAGAGACACACAATCACACACTGTACATGAACCCAGGCACATGCAGCACTCTAGATTAAATCCACAAATGCATCTGTACACACACACACATACACACACACACACACGCTCCACAGTGGTGACCTCTAGCCAGATGTGAACAGATGCTCAGTGAGCGCTCGAGACGTAAGTCTGTGGATCGGCTCGAGTTTAACACCAAATAAACAACATGTTCTTCCTTCTCCGCAGCCAGGAGCTAGTACAAAATAAATAAAAACATAGGTGGGAAATTTTGCGACAGGGAAACTGCGAAAGGAGAGTAAAATATAGAGTGAGAGGTGAGAGGAGTTTTCTCTTTTTTTGAGTTTGAGTTTCCATTAGTGAATATACCAGCTGATCGAAGTTAACCTTAATCTAAAACCAAATTTGCAAGCAAGGGTGAGCTTTTTTTTTTTGTCCTTGTGCCCGACTAAAGTGTCTTCATTTTCCCGGTTAAACCTGAACAGAATCTACTTCATCAAACTGTAAAATGTTAGCTTGGCAAAAGTGGGTCTGCAGCCCTTTTTGGAAATGAACTTTTCTGAATCACTGGCTCAGGATGAGAGAGATAAAGCGACTGTAAATTCTCCTTGTGCACGTCCTGCTTTACTTTTGGTTCTCTGTTCTCTGACTCCATCTGTCTCGTTTCTCCGGGCCAAAACAAGGAAGTAGAGCAACCAGTGCCGGCCTCGCAGTTCTTATTTTTTTTAGTCAACATTGTTTTCCCGCAGCACAGAGTCTATTTTCTTTCTTTCTTTCTTTCTTTTTTCTTTTTCTAGTGAAAGAAAAACACAAGGGCATATTTTAACAGCTAAAGATTTATAGTTGACGATGTTAGATAACACTCTAACTTGTAGAGGAAGGCTGCAGTGTATTGAGGACAACGTTTACACATCTTGTCATGTGTAAACATAGAGGACATTTATATTGAGTCATGTTTTTTTGACTACCAAACAGACTACTCTTTTAAAAAACAGAGAGCTGCTTTGTAATCATAAATGTGGCAAATAACAATGTAAGTTATCACTTGAATTGAATTGACTTGTTTCTCCATAAACACCAGGGGAAATAATCCTGGCAGCAGTTACCTCTTAGCATTCCTGTAAAATTTGACAAAACACGCCTATGCAGGTATACTCAAAGTAAATTGGAAGCTGTACTTGAACTATTTGGAGTAAATGCATGGTCTTGGTCTCTTTTGAAAGGTAACAATCTGAAGCTTTTTTTCCCTCAATAGTCAGAATCACTTTAAGTGCTGCTGACACTGAGTTATATAAGTTTGAACACACTAAAGTATAAGGTTTTTTTTTCCACTGGAAAACACAATGGAACCATAGCCTGAAGCCTTATCTAGTCCAAGTAAAAAGCAGATAACAATATCACAGAAAAATAATATTTTACACATGTTTTTCTAATGAAATGTCTAGGCGTTTTTCCATTTTGAGACTGAAAATATTCATGATATATATACTATATACCTTAGGCTTATAGTCTTGCAAACTTATAGAGGTACTATTCATATTTACTACCAGTATTGCTGACACAGAGAAAATTAAGTATAAATGCATTTTCATGCTAATTCAATGCCAAACGGAGACTCTGTGAGCAGCTGTCTGTTCTCATCAAATTGAAGGCTGTTGGGATTACCTGCCCCCCCTCCCCCTGGCATTCATTTTTTAGGCAATTTCATTGGCTGTACGAAACGCCTGTTATCTGAGCTGTATGACGTGACAGGCTTGATCCAAGTAAGGAGAAAGAGGTTGACTCTGTTCTTCAACGTAGCTTCTGGTTGGGTAATGTAGCCTGTCAGTCAGGACATGAAGCTCCTATTGGTTCAAGTGACGTTTCATTGTAAAGGTTGGATTTCGGCGGTCATTTTTATACTGAGTTTTCATCTGTGCTCGTGCTTTTCTTCTAAAAACAAAGATATCTTCTTTCATATCTTCCAGCTGATATGAAATGATGCAACGCCAGTTGGTGGATATTTATGGATGTAATCACGTGTTTTGGACTAAATCTTTTATGGGATTCTTTTTATTGGACCTTTACGACGTAACAACGCCGTTGTTGTTGGAATGTTATGGATTTCTGGATCAATATGAGGCGTCATCAGTGAGTTGCCTGGATTTTGCTATCGTTTGTTTGTTTGTTGTTGTCTGACAAAAGTCTCGTTTGCTGCTGTGGTGGTCTGATCTTGAAACGGATTGCATAGCTGGAATCACAAGAATCAAAGGTTTCCAGAAACATGTGGCACTCGTACCGAACTCGTACCGAACTATAAATAGGGGGTACAGTGAACAATATAATGTACAGTAAAGGATGCCCACGGGACGGCAGCAGGTTAAGAGGTTAATGCATTTGCAAAAAAAATAATTGGGGAAAAACCAATTAGCAGTAGACCTCCAGCACATACATTGAGTTTATTAAAGACAGGTGAATTAGAGTTAATGCATCCTTTGTATAAAGGCACATTTAACCTTGTTACATGCTTTGAAACCAGAAGTCATTGGAAACTGTTTGGAAAAGGGGAAGTGCGAACACATCTTTTCAATGGAGAAAAGCCTTCAGTGTTGTTCTTTACTCTTCTTTCAATCAATGCATATTCTCCAGTTCTGATATAACTGCATATTGCAGCATCTACGCTAACCTCTTTAGGAGAATCCAGCTGCTTTGCAATGCTAGGGCACATTGACTTTGGGGGAAACGGTCCTTGTATCATTCTTTAGTAGATATTCCTCTCTGAAATGAACAATAAAATGAACTAGACAAGGCTGCTCATGGCACTCTGTGCTAAGTTTGAACCTGTTGCCTCTTCAGTACACCTTAACAAACATTTCAGATGTCTCAGTTGGTGCTAATAATAATGACAAAATGCTGTTTATATGCTGATGACCTGATACTATCCACTTAAACACCAAATTAAAGCATTTTGATGGACTAGCACAGGGGTCGGCAACCCGCGGCTCCGGAGCCGCATGTGACTCTTTAGCCCGTCTTCTGCGGCTCCCTGAGGCTTTGACAAAAAAAAAGAAAAAAAGACGTTTTTATTTTATTCTTTTTTTTTTTGCTCAGTGGAAAAACGTTCAAAGGAAATTCCTCTTATCTTGGAGTTTCAGGTAATATTGGGTCACTAATCAAAATAAATGTTTAAATATTTCTTTAACTAAAATGTGCGTCACATCCTGTCATGTAGCTGTCAAGCCTCTTTCCCTGCAGGTGGCTACTCGTGATTCGTGAAGACAGGGATCAAACCTGCTACCTTGTGATTACAGGGCGAACACTCTACCACATGAGCCACATTTATAGACAGTGTTCAAGGTTAGCATAGTTGCATTTTTAATTGATCTCAATGTAGCCCACACATGACTATTTTTTGTCTCCTCTTCATAAGAGTTTGATAGTTATAAACAGGTAAAATAGCAATACAATGTCAACAATTGTCTTTATTCTTGTTCTATAATTTCATAAATACAACAAACTATAGTTTTTTGTATATATATTATGACTATATATACAACTTCAGAAGCTGTGATATCAAATAAATTTGGCGGCTCCAGACACATTTTTTTGTGTGGAAAAAAGGGCAAAATGGCTCTTTGGATAGGAAAGGTTGCTGACCCCTGGACTAGCAGCACCAAATCTTTTTAGAAAACCTTCAGGCAGTGAAACCTATAAACATAATGGATAAAAAAAACATTGCAGTT
This sequence comes from Taurulus bubalis, assembly GCF_910589615.1. Classification (NCBI taxonomy): domain Eukaryota; kingdom Metazoa; phylum Chordata; class Actinopteri; order Perciformes; family Cottidae; genus Taurulus; species Taurulus bubalis. The sequence goes on along the minus strand of NC_136600.1, from coordinate 9,333,356 downwards.
GTTTTTTTTTGATAAAAACAGATTTTCTGAAGAAACAATCCTAAATATATAAAAGTCTGCAAATCATTAAGATTTGGCTAAAACTGAGCTCCTTTTTCGGACTATGAAATCATAAAGTATAAAAAGAAAGATTAACTATTTCAATAATGTTCAGTGACAAAATGAGAGAAGATACATATGACTAATATGTCGTGAATGTCGGCAAAACTAGAAAACACAAAGCTTAAGTTACTTAAAGTGACTTAGATCTCTTATGTTTAATGTTCTCTCAACAGAGCTGCAGCGTCCGGACTAGACGGGCTGACGTCAGCAGAAACCGGCCAGCCGGTTGAGAGAGACGAGGCGAGCAGTGAGCCGACTGGCCGTTAAATTGAGTCGGCTTTGGATAGACAGTGAGCCCAACACAAAGACGTCCATGTGTTGAGCAATTTACCGAAGCACAAAGAGAGCAAATCGAAGAAAAGAGGGAACACAAAAAGCCCGAAAACAAAAGAAAGGGCTAAATAAATGCCCACTATTCTATTCAGTCAGTAACGCTTTCAAAATAAAAGCTTCTGATTAAAGTCACTATTGAAAAGAACATTTTCAAACTCAATGCTTTTTGTTTCTAGAACAACTCCAGTGATAATGAACATTTGACATCCTCTCCCGTTAATGTCAGTCTGAGCTTTCCCGCTGTCTCTCTATAAGAGCTTGCTGCGATGCCACTGTGATGTCATTTAAAACGAAAGACAGCCTTGTTTACATTGGTGTTTGGATAAATACATGCTCTATGGCCTGCTTTTTATCATTTTTATCGTTTTTATTCATTTATTTTCTTTAATGTTTTTATTGTGTATTTCACTGTACCTTCTTTTATAGGTTTTTATTGTGCTTTCTTACTTGTTTTGGTCCCTGCTATGGTCCCTTTGGGTTCATCTATGTTTAGTTTTTTGTTCTTTCGACTCCTGTACAGCACTTTGTGACCTCTTGTCTGTGATAAGTACAATATAAATAAACTTTACTTACTTACTGCAATCCTGGAGGCATTTGCATTGCTGAAGTTCAGAGGATTTTGCATTCAAAGTCAGATTTGTACGTCAGGTTTTTATAAACCTTATTGGTACATTTCTTTAAAAAGGAACACTTGGACGTGGTCCATTATTAAAATACGAGGAGTCGCCACAAGAGTACACAGAGCCAAAGAAGTTTGCAGGGTTTAATTTTCTCTGAACTTCCTTTTCACTATCAAGTTTCAAATTGTTCAATCATGTTTTCTCCAGTTGTGGCAAAGCAAGTCATGAGAGGCCGGTCCTCACCAAAACAAACAAACAGCATCGTCGCTACAGAGAGGTCTGTTTTAACCAGGATTATGGTTCTGATGGAAAAGCTTTTTTTCTTCTTGGACTTACCAGGCCGTTGTATTCTCTCCGGTGTGTAATCTTCCATTCTTCCCACTGGCTGTCCAGAGAGGCTTCATCCAGGCGGCTCAGGGCCGAGGCCGCCAGCAGCAACACACACACACACTGCAACATCCTGAAGGAGCAACAACGGAAAGAAAGCCTCATGTTTTATATACATCAACTCAGAAAGAGAGAGAATTATTTATCAGTCAAAGCTGCTATGAAAGAAATGAAAGGATATAAATTGAATCACTTTTTTGTATGGGTTTCTGTAAATTGGTCACATGATTGCTTCACTGAAGACACGTATCATGCTGGTTTAGATTTCCCAGGAAACCCTCTAACAGCTGCACAGGAGATAACAGCATCCTATCCAGAGGTCAGTGGCAAACAATAGACATATGTTTTCTTCTTTTTTGCCACGAGCATGAAACTGGAGCTCCTCCAGGTTCTTTTCTTGTTTTATTACATCCTGCCTCTAATCTGCATTTGCGTTCCAGCAAAGGCCACCGACCTGTTGAGTTTAACTATAAACTCAATTTAACTTTGAGGCTGTATGTGAACTGAGCTGAACACACACAAATATTGATTACATCTCGTCTGGCTTCACCCTTGGGTGATTTGATGGACATGCCATTATTTAAATAGCAGGGTGCCGTGATCTATGCAAATAATTTACAGTTAACCTGGAGAAAAAAATAAGAATTCTCCCGATGGAAGTTTCTTTGTTCTTCAGAAGTGAGCTGATGTTTTGAATGGCATGTTGTTCCACGAGTACTTCCCACTAACTCTACAGAGGTCAAAACAGCTGCTGGTTAAGTCTGCAGCTCCGATTTCCAAAACCCTTTCTATTAAAAAAGGTACAACTGGGTCAAAAACATTCTCTAATTATAATCCTATAAACACTAATTACTTTTGTAGCTGACACAAATACTTCTATTGGAGCCTTAATTAAAAAAGAAATAAACTTTAAACAATCAGTGCAATGAAGAGAATTCTGTTCATGACGAGTTGGTTCCATTTGAAGGTTTACTCAACCTGCATCCTGTTAGACTGAGTTCTACAAACTTTAAACTAACCCTGGTCAAGAGAAGGAATTCACCAAAACTGAAAGTAGAACAATAAACCTTACCTCAAGTCCAAAAGTCAAAAAGGGTTTGGTGAAGTTTTCTGAGTGTTCTCCGTGTTCCTGTGCTGTCAAAGGAGTGTGTGTGTGTGTGAGTTTATATCGGTTGGAGTTTGAGGAAATACGATGGCAGCTTCAGCTCTGGGGAGGAGTTTCCTTTTTTTTTTCTTCTTTTTTTTTTCCATGTAGGGGAATTACATCTGGTTTCACTCAAATAGCAAATATCCCTAAAACAGATGATGTCAGGTGTCGGATTACGCAGTGGTGTTTGAACAACTTCACAGAGGCTGGCGGTCAACTCAGAGCCCTGTTGCATTGTGGGGCTTGAAAAATTAATACGACTGCTGGGTTTTTAATAAAGATGTTGTCCTGAATTACATTATTGTGCTAACCATCACAACCCCCTAACATCACCATTATTTAGTGCTTAGTTCTTAAGAATCACAATGAAATGAAAGAGAAATGAATGGATAAACCTTGAGACCGTCGGACACAAAGTTTACTTTCTTTCACCTTTTTTCTAAATCACTCAAGCATCCCCCCACCGAAAGCTAGAAGGTGGAAACATGTCCGGTCATGTCAACCAGATGTTCAACCAAGGCTGTTTTAACCTGCAGTTTATTTGTTATACTTCATATTAAGTATGATTCTGCAGGATGTATATTATTGACAGTAAGTACATTTACTCAATTGAGTATTTCCTTTTGATGCTAGTTTATACTTCTACTTTTAATTTCAATGCCTTTATCTGCCAGTTTTAGTTAATTTGCAGATTCAGATTACGAATACAACATATAATCAACAAATACATCCATCCATCCATCCATTATCAGCCGCTTATCCGGGGTCGGGTCGCGGTGGCAGCAGGTTCAGCAGGCCGACCCAGGCTTCCCTCTCACCCGCAACACTTTCCAGCTCATTCTGGGGGATCCCGAGGCGTTCCAAGGCCAGCCGGGAGATATAATCCCTCCAGCGTGTCCTCGGTCTTCCCCGGGGTCTCCTACCAGTTGGACGTGCCTGGAAAACCTCTAATGGGAGGCGTCCAGGAGGCATCCTGACTAGATGCCCGAACCACCTCAGCTGACTCCTTTCGACACGAAGGAGCAGCGACTCGACTCCAAGCTCCCTCCTGATGTCCGAGCAAATACATAATGATGTAATATTATAGTTTATCTACCCAGCTGTATATAAAGTGATCAATGAGCTCCTTATTAAAGTAATCAATAATTCTAATTCAATAATATATTATTCTGTATAACACTTTGAATGCAGGATATAGTATTTGTACAATCTAGTAAAGTTGTTTACTTTATGTTTTTGTATTGTAGAAAGTGCAACATCACTATTTCCCTTGAGCTCTATGAGCCCGACTTACATTATGTAACAATCTGAGCTTCATGAATCTACAAACTTATCTCTTTGTTAAAATAAGCCACATTTTGAGCCGTAAAACACACACACACACACACACACACACACACACACACACACACACACACACACACACACACACACACACACACACACACACAAAACATTCATATTAACAGGTGTTATTTATGTTGAAGAATGCAATGTAAAACAAAACCAACTTTATTATCTGCAGGAATTGAAAACGAAATACAGCAACAACAAAAAAAACATTGGAAATATGACGATAGAGAGAACATCTGAAACCACAGTAAATGTGACAGTTGGAGTGGAAAGACTGAAAATGGAAGACATCCATCTTTCCATCACAGTCGCTCTTGGGAAACAACACACTAGATACTACTGATTATGTCAACGTTATATTTTTGAGAATAGGTAAGATTACCTGGTGGCTATGTTTTTTTAAGACCTTGAAATTAATTAAATAAAGGCAGACACACTTCTAGTGGGTCATAAGCGATGATTGAGGGGGATTATTTTGTATGAGTAATTTTTAATTTTTATGGAACATCCCTCTTGTTCGGCCTTTTATTCTTAGCCGACACCTGCACGTTTATACCAACTGTGGATTTGGGCCTGAACTTTACGAGCAATGACATTCACACATGTTGCATATTTCAAAAGAAGAGCAGAGAAGAGGTTTTTACCATTAATTGTGCACGAACACGGCATATCAGACTTGATCCCGAGCGCTAATTTATTCAAATATACTTCCCACGACGGAGCCAAAATAGATCTTTACAATATATTTTTATTTCCTGCTGTGTCATCTGGTTTTTGGTGGATACCTACTTCCTCATGCCGTTAGTCAACAGTCCTGTGTGTCCGGTCTGTGTGTATATATGAACATGTTGTGTGACTCCTATAGTCACACAGCTGTCTAGCACATGTAGTCACTTATCTAAATATAAGAACGTCCCGTGTACCTCATATGTCCAATGATGCAGTGTTGCAGCAGGTTACTCACACATGCAATGAGGTCTGTTTGAATGGAGCAGATTCAGTCCTAGTACTGATTCTACTTTAACCAGAGCTACTACTGCTACTAAGCTGCTCAGAATTCAATAACGAGGAGCCCTGCAGTGGTTTTTAGTGCTCATTAACAACATGATGCGTCTTTAAGTTTGGCTGACCTCATTATGTTGGTACCTGTGTGAAGTCAGATTAATATTATATTTATTCTATGTTATTATTAAAACAACAACATCTGTCTTTGTGGGGTGAGCGACATCTCTATGGGCATAGTGGGCAACGGGGGCATTGTTTTCATCTCCGCCTGGAGTCAAACGATAATTACATGTGCGTAAATCTAAATCCGTGAGTGAGTGAGTGAGTGAGTGAGTGAGAGAGCGCTTGTCTGTCCGCGGCTAATCTCACATTTTGCTGCAGCAAACTGCATAATACTTTGGCTGCATGCTCAAGGACCTCTTGGGGTTGCGTTGACCGTCATTTTCTCAATGCACTTTTTGTGCACTGATTGTCTGGTTGATCCACATGAAAACACATGAAATATGAGGAATGAAAGCAGATATTATATTTCACAGACTTATGTATCAAACATTTCATTTTACATCGTGAGGAAAGAGCCTGGAAGATGTTCAAATCAGGGAGTAAAAAGTTCAAATCAACACAATTGCACATCATATTTTTTGTCCAATTCATATTTACACCATTTCAAGCCTTTCACTCAAACAATACAGCAGTCGGCGTGGCAGACACACCTGGGTGGATATCTGCACTGAATGCACTTTTATTTCAATCTATTTCCATGAAAATGTGTACAATCTGTTGTAAGTGTAGGTTTATGATACAGCAAAACAATGCAATAAATACAAGTAAAAGGCAGTCAGTGGCCCAACAACATTAATTGAGAATTTCATATAAAAGCAGCAATCTATCTTTTACGTTAGCAGCTTCAGCGCCCCTCAAGGTCACCAGCAATCTGCTGCTGTGTTCAGATCTCCGTGAGGTTAAGATCTCTAGTGTGTTAAGTGCAGCACAGGCGAGCAGCTGCAGATCTCTCATCGCTGGCAGCTCACTATCTAACTGATCGATAGATGCTTTTTTTTCTGTGTTTTTTTTTCTTCCTCAGGAGAGGCTGCATGCATGGACCTCACCAGACAGCAGAGTACATTTTGAGCTCCTTTAAGACTCCGCCTCCAGGTTCCTCCATGGCCACTTTAGATAATGAGATTCATGGATGATAGTGTCTCAATTGATCCATCATCCAGGACCCAACTCCCCCTCTCAGCAACAACAAACTGGCAGGAGGTCATGACCTGTGTGTAAATGTGTGTGTGTGTGTGTGTGTGTGTGTGTGTGTGTGTGTGTGTGTGTGTGTGTGTGTGTGTGTGTGTGTGTGTGTGTGTGTGTGTGTGTGTGTGTGTGTGTGGAGATATATTTATAATCCAATACTCCTTACTAAGGTGGTTACCAAGCGGTCAATGGCTCTATTTTTATCTGCCGTGTTAGAAAATCTTTTAATATCTCTTTATCGAGAATGCATTTCTATAATCCAAAAGCTCTGATGTGTGCAGTGGCAGCCATTATCTTAATATAGGGATGGTTTTTCACAGACTCAGACTCTTCACTGATTGTGTTTAGACACTAATATTCCTCTATCATTCCAAATGACAATATTCAGAATTTGATACGGGTCATGTTAAACACATTTGAATATTGCAAATTAGACCTTAGTGTGGAGCATTTTTCAATTAAGACATGTCGTGTCTTAAGGCGGTATTATTACAATTTCAGGAGCATTATTTTGACATGTAGCGCCTACAGAATTGTGTTTTTTTTAATGGCAAAACTTGCAGAATGGCGACAACAGAGGTGCAACCCGGGAGCACCATACCCAGCTGGTAAAGGAGGGAGATTTAATTCATTTAAAAAAGGACATAACCGTAAGAGATAAATCATTGGGCATTTTACGTATGCACAGCCGCATGTAAACGGAAATATAAGTCATGTTAACAGCTGAGTTTTTCCAGAAGAAGGACAAAAACAGCATATTTTGTGCATGTAAACCGTGCGTACCCTGTAAAGTTATCTGAGGCCCAGTTTGACGGTACATTCCCGTTTTCTGTCTCTGTGCGGCCACATCTGTTTCCCATTTTGACACAGCCCGACCACAGACCTTCAGCTGCCAGGATGCTCTGCTCCTGTCATGTGATCAACCCGCTGACTCAGCCCATCACGGGATGTCTTGCTATTACAGAACTGTAATATAGAAAGAAGTAATCTTACATCACTGCATAAAAAAAGGACATCCCATTTTCTATATGCAGCCCCGATCCATTATAGTCTCTTTGGGAGAGATTATGCAACACTAATGCTGTTTTCTGTTGAAATGAATTGTGTTTAAGCACTAGAAAACATCATTCACATTCTTCTCCCCTGCGAGTCTACTGAGAGGCTAAATCCTGATCTGAACTGTGTGCACTTTTCACTGACCAGTTCAGAGATTAGAGCAGCAGACACCAAAGAGTTTTACAGGCTTGTTTCCAACAGATTAGACTGTGTTGTCTTTTTTCATTCCGAGCTCAGATTGTTTGTCGAGGGAAAAATAGGAAGTTTATCCGCTGTAAGTTGTTGTTGTTTGAGTCGCACACAAAGATTTTTCCTCTTCCTGAATGCTTGTGGATGTTTTAGTGAACATTAAAAAGGAGCACAGAAAACAATCCGTTGTGTCCTGAAGTTGGCATCAACTGTTGACAATAGTGTAGGTAAGATAAAACAAATATCCATTATTTGTAAAGGCAAGCAATACGTTTGATACATTCTGTATTTTTTGCATACTATTTCTGAAGACAATTTGTAACAATTTTGGAACCAAAACTGTTTAGTAATCGCTATGCTACCAATGTAGTCCAATTTAAAAAGTAGGCTGACATGTGTTTTCTGCAAATTTTCCCATCTTCCCATTTTTGGGGGATGAAAATATGTTTAGTCCAGATTTACAGGAAACATTCAATAATTTAAGAAAAAAGGTTTTTTGCTTTCTTGCTGGGATTTAAATAACAATCTCGATCCGACTACTCATATCTGTCTGTTACATATAAGGCAACAACTGCTGGTGGGACCGACACATATAGCAACTTCCCACCACATATTTTCATACAAACATCGGACTTTGAACCAGGAGATAAGAGTTCGAGACCAGTGTTAGTCTCCCAAAGTGCTTTTGAGTTATCTTGAAGTTACTTGAAGTTATGCGTTGTTCATCACATGTTTTCTATGTTTATGACATGTTGTTTACGTCTTACTTAGTTTACGTTCTTAATTCCTGGAGAAATCAGGTTCCCCCACCAGGAGACCCAGCAGCTGCAGAGGAGGATGTAAGCGGCATGGATTAACAAAGAGAACAACAACAACAAGGGACATCTCTTTGACCCCTTCACCACTTTAACTATGCCTTCAATCCGTAAATCAGATTGTTTCTGAACAGAACTATTTGTCCTGTCCCATGTCATCAGTTCATAAGAGAGCAGAGGACAAAAAGCATTTTAAATTCTTGCATTCATCCAAGCAGATTAGATCAACTTTGAGCCTTTTGACTTCAAAACGGCGACTGTGTACTGAAAAGATAATTTAATATCTATTTTTAAACAAAATGTAATGTTGCAGCGCGTTGTTGCTGTTAGTGAATCCAATGCATTAGGAAACTCATTCCAAAAGGCTATATTTGAAAAAATGTGACCTGATTTTCGTAGCTCTGCAATGATATTCAGACAGAGTGAGGTCAGCGCTGCCACCAGGTGACTCACGGTGCAGACAGGAGAGAGAAGAGGCATCCCTGTTCCCGCACCAATTAAATGTATGTATTTATATAATGGGGGTTAAGAGGGTTAAGAGAACTTTACCAGAATATAAAATGAGCTTGAACTAACCAGACGGTGTTCAGCAGGTTCATTAGAGGCAGCTGAATAAGCCCAGAGGAGACCCACGACTCGTCCTGAACACAGCGGGACAAAACATAGAAAAAAAAACACAGACCACAGACAGCAACAGAAGCAAGCAGGTATCTCCATGTTTTTTTTTTTATGTTTGTTTAGATTAATGTCAGCTGGAGTTATTTAAATTATCTGCTGAGAAAAGTTACTTTTGGTCCACTTTGGTAAACCCTTCAGTTATCGATCTGACCACAATTTAGCCTCTGGGGGCGGGGCAAGGGTCAATAATTAGTGGGTTCCCGGTGTAGCCAGCGAATATCCGACTTACTTGACCACGCAGTGGTGAAATTGTTTACTGTCCGATCGGCAACTTGAGATACAAAACGCAGTTGAGCAATAACGCGTGCGACCGCATTGTTTCACAAGTTGCCCGTTTGCAAGCTGCAAACAGCGAAAGGATCGTGAGATGATAGCCAGTGGGTTGCTGCCTCTTTTCTCCTCGACGTGGACTGTTTACCTGCGTGAAACCAAAGCCTGCTCAAACATGATTGGTCAATACTACACGGACAATAAGCGGAAAAACCAGGACGCTTGCGTTTCTCAAATCTTGTCCCATTGTCGACAGATTCTGCATTTAAATGCATAATATAAGTTTAAATAGATTACTTTTCTCTCTCATGGAAAATTTCCCTCCCAATTTGCGCCCAACTCTGCAGCTCTACAGAGTTTTTTAGCCTCTTCAAGCTCATTGTTTTAATGCGTTTACTTTCTGTTTCAGTTTCACTACTGTCATCAACCCAATGTCCAGCAAGAAAAGCTCTGATTATCCTACTGTGCATTATTGTATCTGTCCAGCACCGAATTACCTGACAGTTGGTGACTAGCTGATGAAGAGGAAGTGGAACGTCTAGATGGAGCCAGAGCAAACTAAAAGTCAGAGGAGATTGAACACTGGACTAAAATGTGATTGTTTTTTTTCCCATGAAATTGTATACAAAAAAAGATCCTGGCTGGTATGCGTCTGAATCATTCCCTATTTACTTATCATTTATTTTTGGATTCATTGTAAATTTAAGTTTTACTTGCCCAGAAACACTCACATCAACAACTTTGTAAAAAAAAGCTCATCAAATACTGACGCTTGGTCAGTGGTCCTATGCTCCACACTATGACACTCTGGGCACCATTCTAAGATCAGTTTTGGACAGGGACAGTTACGTGCATTCAGTGTCTTTTCAAAATGAACGTCCAACATATATTAACTCAGGTTTTGAGTTAAAATAAGTATGTTTGTTACATGAAAATAAGTAAGGCAAAAATGAATTACCATTGGTTTCACGCAAGACACAAACAGAAGTATCTCGAGTGAAAGTCAATGTTTCTTTGATTCAACCGTGGCGACCATTTGCTCTCTTTACTAAGCAAGTTGCTCTGACCATCTCATAATGACTGGATAGGTTTCCATTGAGAGATAAGTGAAAGCCCAGGTCATCTCATACAGACGCTGAAGGACGCCGAGGTGCTCTGACCAAGCGGGCAGCTGTGTATCAGTGAGGAAGTAGAGCTCAGTATTGCTAAACGTAGACTGAATGAGCATCAAATATTTAGTTGGACTGCCAATTGTGAGAAATAGATTGTGGACGTGTGAGATTGGAGGGCGTGTAGAACATGTTACTATACAATTCTTTGCCTTTCTGTTTTTAGTTCAAGAGAAAGACATTTCAATATTTGGTATGCACAGTCATGCTCACCAGAGGATGAATTCCATTGTATTCCATTAGCTTCCTCTAGCGTTGCATGCTAACTCAACGTATCTTCATTCAGCATGAGAATAGAAACAGGGATACAATGAACAACATGTCGGTGGTGTTAAGGGTCTGCACATTGATTAGAATGGTCCTCTTTCGCCTTCACACCTCCGGAGGTCAATGCATCCAAGCTGTACAATACGTTTCCCTCGATCTACGTCATTAATCAGAATCTCCGTTCCCTCGGGGCTTGCTTGGTGCCAAAATGAAAAACGGTCACAAACAGAGTGATTCCTCATCTTAAAAGAGGTTGTGTTGTTTACAACTCTAAAATAACCTGCACAAGTTAGCATTGATCTCTCTTTGTATCAATAAAGCAGTCTGATCAAGCATGAAAATGTGTTTCATGAATATGGAACATTGCGGCATAGTTAAATATTTAGCTTCCAGATAAATGGGTAGAATAATTTGTATTCCCGTTGGTTTTTTTTTTTTTTAAACAAATTCACCCCCAAATCTGTGTGGGTGGTAATTTAATATAGAGCCTGCTCGTGGGTCTGTGCCTAAAAAGGGCCAATTCTTTTTCGAGTAATGCTTCTGGACTTTGGCAAGTGAAGGTATTTTTGTCGTCTTTTTCTTACACAAATATTCTTTCACTAGTCTCATCTGGTATATTTGTGTGATTATTATTTTATTTTTTTACCATGTTGAGGTTAATATGCAGATATCATTTTATAAACTCCTTCCTGCATTGACAGACTTTTCTTTTAAGGTAGGAGGGGAAGTGAAACGGGACATAATCTTTCATTGAAAAATGATATCCACAAATAAAATCTACTTTCAAGATAGAAATATTTACTTTTCAGAGTTGGCTTCACATTTATTTTGAATAAAAAATAAAATGTGGATAAATACATGAGAAGCTCTGTCCTTCGCACCTCTTTAAAATAAAAATCAGCTCGGTTTACTTTTTGCAGACCATATGTTCATTTGAAAAAGAAAAACACAAACGAAAAAATTATAGATTTGAATATGATGCATTCTTATGTCCATCTGTTGATAAGTAAGTACATGAATAAATATGTCAAATAGATGGAAAATTAGCACTCCATTTGCAGTCAGCAACCACAAGAAACTTCTGTCATCGGTCAAGTGTGGGCGAAACTCACGTAGGCAACCAATCACTACAGAGGAAGACAGTAAACAGAAAATAATGAATCATTTGCGCTCAGAAATGAAGCGTAAGCACTAAATCCAACGCTGACATCTGTGTGTGTGTGTGTGTGTGTGTGTGTGTGTGTGTGTGTGTGTGTGTGTGTGTGTGTGTGTGTGTGTGTGTGTGTGCTTGGGCCTTGGACCATCAGCTCATTCTGGACCTTCCCTTCTTTGTATCTGTGTCCCTTGCCGTTGAGAAAATCATCAACGAATCATCAGTAACTGGTAGCAAAACAAAGTCATTCATGATTCCCGTCATCTAATCTCTTTAAATGGCCTGGTCGCCGTGCAGCTGTGCCTTCGACTGATGCACACATGTGCTGCCACGGCTGAGGGATAAGTATTTACTATAAGCAGAGAGAGAGCGAGAGAGAGAAAGAGAGAGAGAAAAAAACTCCCCCGATATAACGCACGCTCAAATGAAAGCCCGATTCACAAACACAAGCTGCCGGCACACATTCATAATTTCTCCGATGGTTGATCCGTCACGTGCTGCTCTGTCAAGGATTAGCCATCGACATGAGATTTTAGAGTGCCTCACACTTCTGTCCTCTAATTCATATTTTTAGATGGAGACGCAGAAATTGCTGACACTCTGGAAATTAAATGAGCTCAACGCTTGTAGTTTAGGCGACACCCTCTTTATAGTCGTGCCAATAATTGTTAACCCCGAAGAATACGTAAGCGCTCCGCATTAGCTGGACTCTCATTAGAGAAGGCAACAGCTGAGACCTCAACATGGATTTAAAAGCTAAAAGGTCTATTTGTGCTCGTGTGCTCTGGTCTGTGGAATAGCATTAGTGTGACCTTTGAAACCAGTTTCATAGTCCAATAACAGCTTCCTTTCATAAAGACAGAGATTTACATCGGTGGGTTTACGGAGGTTTAATTATCGGGAGCTTCAAGGCTTCGGAGAGGAGCCATGTTGGAAAATGTTTAATCGAAAAACAATGAGATGGGGATTAAACAAATAGCTGCCAACCTTTAGGATGCAAACTCTGCAAGAACACTGCGTTCCTGCTCACAGTGTGTTGACGATTTTGAATGCATTTTGTATGAGTAAATGATTAAATAGTGTTGGGGGACAATTGGTTCAGTTTTTTTCTCAGTTCCATTTCCAAAAATAGCCCAGTTTGTCACAAACTTCCATATCACACTGGTTTGAGGGAAGGGGGGTATGTTGATTGTCTTCTCTCCGACTCATTGCAGAGGGATACAGGACGGGCCAGATCTGCAAGAAAATAAATAATCCCTGCATATTATTGGTGGCTATAGGAACAGGCCCGGCCTGTGTATGACAGCAGGAGGACCAGATGTCACTGGCAGCCATTATAAAAGGATGAGTTCTTGAGAAGCCCCCCTTTTTCTACTTTCCCACTTATCGAAACACTTCCTATTGGTTCACTGTGCTGAGGTGCATGCTGGGCAGAAGCTGGTCAGTGTTGACTAGAATTTCATCAATACTACTACTCTTATTGTATATAGGTATATGAGAAAATTACTCTACTTCTCTCTTGATTTATTCCCTCAGTAAACATTGTAAACATGAGTTTATGGTCTCGATCTCTAGTTTCAAGTTTTCTTCAATACACCATGATGTTCTTTTACGAAGGTATTCATGCAGGTGTGAACATTATAACCTGATATGTTTAACTGTTACACTGATAACACTGGTGCCAATACTGTTACTGCCGCTGTTCCCTCCACCACCCAAAACAATTTTGTATTGTTGATTGTATTGTTGATTTTAGAGCTCCAACCTACAAAACAATTATCTAAAAACAAAAACTAATTTCAAATCATTGATTTAATGCAGCTTTAAATATTGTTACAACTCTGCAAACAGGCTGAACAAAAGAGCGGAGGCCACACATGACGGAGGCCACACATGACTTGATAATACAAATAAGTGTATTTGTATTATTGACATAACTTAAAAAGGAAATTAGTGTAATGATATACCAAATGAACCAAAACCAAACTGGGTAGAAGCCAGAGGGAAAGAGTCTGGCCGACTGCCATCAGTTTATATAGTGTTGCAGTCAGACCAGATGAGCTGATGAGCCCACCAGGCTCCTGAGGGAGAGGCCTGCTCAGAGAAGATCGACACAATACGAACAACACATGTGATGAACTACCAGCTAAAGATTGTATTGTTGGCTGGCTGAAGATCCAGCATCGGTTTAACTTGAAAATAACGTTATTGCAGTGTTGTTGGTTTGAATCCCCAGTGGATGTCGAAATGTTTTCATCTTTCCACAGTTTTGTACTATCAAACCAAGCAGAGTCAAAATGAACAACTTTTCTGTTTTCCCACACACACACACACACATACACAACAACAGAAGAGGGCACTCGGAGGTAACCAACCCGCAAATTATTCTCCTCACATTCACATGGACATGACGGACGTCAGCTGTGGATTTTGGTTTGCAAAGCGGCCGCATGCTGTTGAGAATCTGCTCACGTATCTACCTAATCATGCAGAAACTGCTCTCTACAAATTACACTGATTTAAAGGCTTGCGGATGGAAGCAAATTAGGTTCATAGGTACATTGTAATGCCAAGGAACTGATACAACCAAACAGCTGATGTTTACAATATGATCTCCCGAAGCGGCTGCGGTGTGAATATATACATATATATATAAAAGTAAAAAGCTCTTCAATCGAGCAACTTGTCTTTTTAGTTTTTTTTAGGATTTTGACAGGAGCTGTGCCTGGGGGCCAAAGGTCAGGCTACGTGAGAACTCCTTGCTAATTGGCTCCGGTCCCCAGGGGCCAGATCTAATTAAACCCCTCTGGAATTTACCGAATGCACTACTGTCCTCCGAAAACCCCGACTTATAGTTTCATGTAGATTACTTGTTCCCCTTTGGGCAACACTATCCTCTCTATGTTCAGCTATTGATGAGCTGTCCATGCAGTTGCTTGTATGTGGAGGCTCCCTCAAATATATTCCAACAAGATTTCCCATTGCTGTGTGATTACTGCTGTAAAACCCAATAACCTCTCGCACCTTCCTGTGCATCAATCGCAGGCTCCATCCTCTCGTCGGTCAAGAGCAGCTTCCTGCCTGGCAGATGCTCCGTGTTCTGCTTCAGGGAAAAGAGGAAGCGCAAGGCTGCCCCACTCTAATCAGAGAACCACAGGCGAATGAAGATTAATTAAAATGGAAAGTGAGGTTGAGGCCCAATCTGGCGTTGCCTACCAGGAGCCAAAATGCAGAACTCAAAGCACTCTGAAAATCTGCTTACGGTCTGAGAAAAACAATCCCCGTGCTGCGAAGAAAATCCCTGACTGCATGTACCTTTACAACTACCACATGGCTACTGTAGCGAAGTTGTGGACAATGTAAGAATCAGGTGTAAAAGGGGTCCCAGATGCATTCTGGTAAGTGTTTGGTTCAATCCCAAATTGAGTTTAACATTTAGGGCTAAGTCAATATGAATAAAAACCCCACAACCTTGCAACTGGCCCCAAAAGAATGCATCAAACTCCATGAAATGAAAGTATTGAAAGGAACAACAATGTTTTATAGACACTGCAAGTATTATGGGGCATGTGGCTCATGGGTAGAGTTACGCTTTTTTAAGTTTAAATTCTAAAGTAAAATCTGATTTCCAAAAACAAAAAGAAAGGGCACCAGCATTTACTTTTTCACAAAGAAAAGTTGCCTCAAATAATTGAAGACCTTCATGTATAGGCCTGTTTTTGTGATATTTATTTCATGTTGTTCATTAATGTTCAGATAATTTTACATTCAAGAATTAATTTACATTTAGACTGAAAAAGATGTTGTCAGGTGTGGGGTAAGGAGAGGACCCAAACGCACGAGCAACAGTTCAAAGTAAATTTAATCCACAAAACAAAACAAAACTTAGGTCAGGCTTCAAAACAGGACAAGGGACGAACAAACAAACAAAAACAGGAATTCAAAAACAGCGACAAAACTGGACTACTCACAGGACAGGTAACAGACAGGGAAAAAAACAGTACAATCTGGCAAGGGGACAGGAGACAAACAGGGTTTAAATACAAGAGGAAGGTAACGAGGAACAGGTGGAAAACAATGAGGACAGCACAGGTGAAAGGAATACACAATCAGGGAACAGGGCAGACAGACAATCACGGACAATCACAGGGGAGGAAGTGCAGAAACACAGAGGACACACAAGACAAGGACTTCACAACCAAACAAGACACCAAACAAACCAACATCATGACAGATCCTTTAGCACCTTTCTTATAAAAGTATATATAGAGAGTCTCCAAGGATCCCACTGTTCTTAGGATCAACACGTCTTTATAAAAACAACTTCAAGAGTTTGGAACCCAACTTGTCGAAGGGAGTTTATTTTAAATCTCGTCCATCTCCACAGACGGCCACGGTTTTGGATGTCTGCTCTCACCTCGGTCTGTCTTTTTTCCCGGTGTAGTCGACTGTTCCCGCTGCTCATGAATGGAGCTCTGACAGACACACGTGCTTGAATCCAGAGGGAAGGTTCTTTGGATGGGTGACTTTGCAGATAATGCTAAGATGCATTCACTGAAAATGTTTTGGCGCCAGTCGAATACCTGAATAGTTCAACGATGGCCTTCGAGGTATGTTCGCTCCCTTTTGGTGGGTCTGCTGGGGCTGAAAACCAACGCAGCTGTGACAAAAACCCACCAGAGCAGCACACGGAGCATTTTTAAAAACCTTCGCAATCTTCGCTGCGATTCATTCGGAGAGAGAAGTGCCAGTACGTCCAGTTATCTATTTAATGGGGATCAGCTGCAACATTTTGGTGGATTGTTTAAACGCATTTTTCACCTGTTTTGGAATGCAGAGATACAATAAGACTGCAGAACATTTCATATTGCGTGTGCACGCTTGCCATGCTCGTGACGATCTACTTCAGTTTTATACCTTGGGTAGGCACATTTGTGAACTATGAGGACATTTTTTTGGAAAGTGGGTGCCTTTTATCCGCTCCCTGGTTATTCAGAGGGTGGTTTCCATCTGCAGGATTTGAACCCTTGGATTGTACCCTTTCGTTCATCATCTGTGAGATAAAAATCCGGGCACAACGTGGGGCGATTGATTGTAAAAGTGTACACCCACTCATTTCATATCAGCTGGAAGATATGAAAGAATATATTTTTGTTTTTAGAAGAAAAGCAAGTTTGCATGAGAGCACAGTAGAAAACGGCGCATCAAAATGACCGCTGAAAGCTAACCTTTCCAATGAAACGTCACTTGAACCGATAGGATAACCGACATATATCCTTCATATCCTGACTGACAGGCTACATTACCCAAACAGAAACTACGTTGAAGTACAGGCTCAGCCTCTCTTTTCTTACGTGGATCAAGCCTGTCACATCGTACGGCTCAGATGACAGGTGTTTCGTACAGCCAATGAAATTGCCTAAAAAAACGAATACCAGGAAGAGGGGGGGGGGGGGGGGGGGGGCAGATAATCACAACAGGCTTCAGCTTGATGCGAAGAGATTTCTGCTGATTGAGACTCAGTTTGGCATTGAATTAGCATGAAAATTCATTTATTCTTCATTTTCTCTGTCAGCAATACTGGTAGTAAATAGGAATAGTACCTCCTATAGGTTTGCAAGACTATAAGCCTTTTTAATAGGTATATATATATATATATATATATATATATATATATATATATATATATATATATATATATCTCATGAATGTTTTCAGTCTCAAAATGGAAAAATGCCTAGACATTTCATTAGAAAAACATGTGTAAAATATTAATTTTCTGTGATACTGTTATCTACTTTTTACTTAGATACTTATTAGGCTTCAGGCTATTGTCCCATGGTGTTTTCCAGTCCATAAGTCGCATTTCTAGACATTTACAGGCATCTATTTGCAAAGAAATGTTCAGGCGGAAATAAAAACCTTATACTTTAGTTCAAACTCATAACTCAGTGTCAGCAGCACTTAAAGTGATTCTGACTATTGAGGGGGAAAAAGCTTCAAAGTGTTACCTTTTCAAAAGAGACCAAGGCCATGCATTTACTCCAAATAGTTCAAGTACAGCTTGCAATTTACTTTGGATATTCCTGGATAGGTGTTTTTCTGCAAATTTTACAGGAACGCTAAGAGGTTAAATAAGTACATGACTTTGGACAAACAATTGGGAGGAAGTCCAGTGTTTGCCACTGCCAGATCAATCCATCTTCTATAGATATACAGACATACGCTGACTTTTTATCAAAAACATTTGTGATACGTTAAACAAAAACATAATCCGGAAGAAAAGATGTTCCCATAAACCGTACTTGGCGAAGCGGTTTTGTTGGAACATAATTTTTAGGAGGCATGTTATCCCTATTCAGATAACATGTCACGCACGTAAGTTAAACGTATGTGAACATGACTTTTGGTTTAACGTAGGATCCAAACAGCCATCTCGTGGGTGAAAGTCTAGTGTTTGACGCATACATCCAGCTCGACCTCCTCTTTGTACAGATTTGCCTGGAGTTTAATTTGATTATATGAAAAAAATTGAGGACAGGCTTCCAGTGCGGCATTTAGAACAGCTATAAACACTTTTCCCATTAGAATTGGTTCAAGTACACTGTGTGTGTGTGTGTGTGTGTGCAACGTGAGCTCCATGTAAAGCAGGTGAATTTTCCGCCTGCAGTAGGGAGCGCCTCTGTTGTTCCAACCGGAGAGGAAAAGGTCAGTCCACCGGGAGGGACGACGATGATGATGATGATGATGATGAGAAGATGATTTTCCAGCATCATAACTGCTTTTATAAAACAACAGCTGTTGTCTGCTCACTCACTGCACTTTCTAAAGGGGATATGTGTCCAAATGACCGTGGTGATCCTGGTTTTAAAGGACATCAGGATGTCTGAACTAAACTCAGTTGATCAGTTTGTATAAGCTTCATTAACAAGCACAAGCAGTGTGTGCACACGTGTTTATGTGTGCATGTGCATGCATGTGTGAGGGGAGGAAGGGGGTATTCTTCGCCTCTAGAGTCTGAACCTACTCATCTTTATTGTACCCAGCTGTTGTTCAATCCAGAGATTTGGCTTACCAACGCTTTTCTGCCGATCTCTCCCTCCAAGCTGTGATAGTAATGTACTGTCCTGGAAACATGCCAGCACTCACTCAGTGTGCGGGATAACAAGAAAAAGGAAAAAAGGAGAAAAATTGCAAAATTGCAAATCCCCTCAGAGCTGACAGCTTGGGGATTTTTGCCACCCATATTATGATTATGTGCACGTCTCCGGCACCCTGGATGTGTTTTAACTGTTACTTTGTTGACAACAGCAAAAAAGCACATGCAATCTGCTTCAAACTGCAGTTCTGTGTCTTTGATTATGCATTAAATGTTGTGAACTGATCCTTAAAGGTCATATGTTGTATGCACACCCTTATACTTAGCAAAATCAACTTTAGTTGTCAGAAGTGCAGTTATATAATTTGTAAAGTGAAATAATTCATGCAAATTCTATAACTAAAATGTTCTTAAAATGCTCATGATTTTCGAACCTCCAGTTTTTTACTCAGGGTCAGAAACGGCTTATTGCCAAGTATGTTACACACAAGGCATATGTCTTGGTGATTAGTGCTTGAACAAAGTGCAATCGTAAAATACATCATTTTAAAATAGTATTCTAATATTATTTGACATACTTGGTTCTGTGTTACTTCCAAATCCAGACAAAAAGCAAATTATTTCCTCTTACTATCATGCACTATTCATAAAAGTGGGGGAAATATAATGAATGGATGGTAAAAAACGAGCATGACGATGGAAATTAATCTTTTTTTTTAAATTTGTAATTTGTATTAATATTTAAAATGGAGTTCCGTTAACTCCAAGTAACGACTTTAACAGTGTTTGTTACAGCTGTAATGGAGTAATTCCTACGCTACACTATAGTTACATGGGGATTTAAGGCATTACGTCCCCGACACATGGCGCGGATCCAGCCGTAACCCCGTGGTGTTTGTGCTCCAGTCGAGCGGAGGGATGGAGATGCGGTCAGAGCGCGGCAGCTTCTCCCCAGCATCACGCGCACAACACGGCAGACACACATCGTAGTCGACCTAAATTATTCTTGTAGCGCAATTATCCGAACACTCCCCCGAGGAGTTTCTGCAGCTGGGGAGGGGTGCGGTGGGGGTGGAGGGAGAGAAAAAAAAAAAGGACATTAATGAAGAAGGAGGGCGAAAGTGGATTGCGCGACTTTGATGCGACAGATGTTGGAAAAGTCTAGTTGAATGTAGGCAGAGGAAGAGGAAGCGAGTGAAAGTGTCCTGAACGGAGATGAACGTGTTTTTCTGCTGGAGACGGACGATGAGCATTGAAGAGGTGGAAGCTTTGCTGCGATGTCTCCTTCACTGAAAAGCTTTATCAGGTGAGTTTTCAACTTGATTCCGAGTTCTGATGCTTCTTCCTCACAAAACCCCTCCAACTGCTTTTTAAAAGGTTTCATCAGTTGTACTTGTTGTTGGACGCGAAATAAGCCTACATATTCTTGCATCGTTTATATATTAATCCATTGTTATTGATCGCATGCCTTTGTATGTTTGGCGTGTGTCTGGCAATAACATTCTTTGCTCCCTTATTCATCATAATGAAATCACGATAATAATAATCAAATGTGGAGATGATTTAAATGTGCCAGATAGTTTCATGATCGTATTCGTGCGGTCTTTTTGGGTCCGTTTTAGGATTTTTATACAAAAGAGATTAAATAAGACTCTCCTCAATATTAATTTAAATCTGATTTGTTGTGGCACTAGCAGGCAAAAACCTAAAAAAGAGGCAAAACATAAGGTCCCGGAGACACAGAAACTTTACAGGTGTGTGTTGAGATCAAGGCTGTGTCAAGGGGAAACCTTGTTCCGACCTCGCATTGCTGGTGTGATCCCATCCAAGGTGGTCTCTATATTAATATTTTGTTTTAGTCCCTGTGCTTGTATTAGTTCTCTTGAACCCATCCTTCATAGAAAACTAGAAACATGTGGCATTGCTTTTATTCTCCAGTCTTGTTGCATTGTTTGTGTATATCCATCTTTTTATTGTTGTTGTGGTTGTTGTTGTGTCATTGTTGATTTGCACTCTGGCCGTCCATGTGAGCAATAATCCTCTGGATACTTTGTTCCATAAACCTAAAAAAGGGCCAGAGAAGACTGTTTTAACACAGCAGGATTACAGCCTCTCTTCAAACCTCCAAGTGTCGCCCCCCCCAAAAAAACTGGATAGTTTCCGAACTTGGCTCCTCCCGTTTGACTTGATTATCATCTTACCTGCAGCCTGAAATAAGTCAGGAACAGCATTTAAGGGAGGATGCAGAGGTGAACCAACCACTATGTCCTCTCCCCTCCTGTCATATAATGAGGACACACATCACATCAGTTCCAATGTGGCTCTGGAGGAGCAGATCACCATCAAGGGGGAACCAAGGATTTGACGCTTGGGATTCTGCCAAATGGGCAATTTAATCAGAGGGCATTTTATGCAGAGGAAGTATGTCAGTCTCCTTGTTAGGGGATGATTGATCTGGACTGTTATATTGGGCAGCGGCGCCACTTAAATAGATTTCAGCTTCAGGCAAAGAAGTATATAACATGTTTTGAACTATCTTTGCTTTGCCTTCATGGCCGCTAAACAATACACTGCTGTGGAATGAGGCAGCAGCTAAACATTTCTTTACCTTGCTGTCAGTCATTGAATGTATATAAGTGGATGTAGTCATCGGGATGTCACCCGTTGATTTGTGGAATGTCATTATGAAGCCTTGAGTATCTTGGATTACGGCCGCCGCCATCTTTTTTTTTTAACGCAACTGATGAGCGAAAGTCACCATATCTGGACTGAGGAGGAGTGATGTAGAGTGTAGCGACATGTCAATCACCGTGTAGCGCCGACCTAAAACATACCCTGCTTCATGGTCGGACTCTGAATGGATACTAAATGAACATCATTCTGTATTAAAGAAGACTTGAAACTAAAGATTGAGTCCATAAACTCATGTTTACTGAGGGAATAAATCAAGAGGGAAGTAGAGTCATTTTCTATAGACTTCTATACAACCAGAGGAGTCTCCCCCTGCTGGTCAGTAGAGAGAATGCACATTTTAAGACACTTCCGCATCGGCTTCACTCGACAGAACCGGAGATAACAAACTCAAGATGTATAGCTTAAAGTTAAAGTCAAGTCAAATAATTGGAAAAGCATTGATCATCGTTTAATTTAATTACAATGTCGAGTTTGAGTCCAGCAGATCTCAAATGTTTAATTCATGTCCTGCAGCTCCAGATCAATATTTCAGTTTCACACATTCCGTAGTTTCTTTATCGTGACTAAAGATTCTCATCACAAGGTCCATTTAGTGTTTGCTGTTACATTGACTTGAACGTCTTCAAAAAAGCCATTGGCTGTTTGCACACTCACGGTCCCATTTGAAGAGATGAAAAAAGTGTGTGACAGACTAATTCACTGCAGCTTTGACTTTTATCCAAAAGGCAGCACCTTAATAATATCAGACTGAGCCGAATGTGTTGACGAGCTGTCTGAGAGAAGATGTATCTGAGCCTGGAACAATAAATCTGCATTTACCCACTACATTTTCATTCTTAACGGCAATTTGATTTACAACACAGTAGTGTTCAATACTTCTCTTGCTTTTTGCAAAAGAATACACGTCTTGATTTTCATGTACATTGATTCTTAAGTTGAGTTGGTTGTCTTTTCATCGAAGTCTTAACCGAACCTGCTTTTGCAAGGTTTGCACATGAAAAGATCTTTTCAGGGCAGAATATGTGGTGCACCGCCCCTTTGAACCGACCAAAGTGCACAGACGCACTATTCAGGCCACACAGTCATTTGAAGGCTTTTTGAAGATGAATAGAAAGATGAGATGTTCACTGCCCCTGAAGAAATGTAGTCAGGGCATGAATAACGAGGTGAATGGCACTGGCCCTGGGCTTGTGTCAGCAGCAGTCTTGTGTTTTTCACCATAAAAAAGCATCTTTTCTATTTGATGGTTTCTTTTATGCATTTTTTCTTTCATGACATTTTTACTTTTCCAAGATGCGTGTGTCCTTTACAGTTTGATTATATCGTTCTGTTTTCATTGCATGGGCTTCTTATCTTAATCATTTGTCTATCTTTTTTTAACCTACACAATCAGTTTTTAAAAGTTTTTTGTAAAGGAATTTAGTTGGATTAAATCACAATCCAGTTATTCTTGATTCTTTGTTTTCTCCAGTGGCTTCAATTAGGGAAGGTATTAATGTTTGGTAAACTATCATTCAAATCATATATGGTCATTGTCACGGTTGTTGTGCAGTGGCAACAAGGAAGAGGACCCAAATGCAGCAAGGCAGAGCTGGGGGAATTAGGAACTGTACTGGAATCAAAGGGTAATGAACAGGGTTGGCAATGTAGCATTCCAAAAAGACAGTTAAGTTTCAGGACAGGGACACAATACTGACAGGGGGGGAGGGGTGTAATAGTTGGAAGTGATATGGAAGCAATGCCTACCTTGATCTTCCTTGAAGATCTGGCAACTTAAGAGTGGGAAAGTGCCGCGGATATACGCTGGTGCTTAATAAGGGAACAAGGAACAGGTGTGGCAGGGTGGAAAACTCTGGTGGCATCTGGTGGGCAGGTTGGGAATAACAGGGTCTGCAAAGACAGTAGTCCTGTTTGGCCCAGTCCAGCTTACTACAGGGCTCCTTTTGGTACCCATCCGTCAAGCTATCATCTTTTGAGTCATTGGTGCTCAAGGTTATTTTTAACTTTAAATGCATTAGAGCACTATCTAAAAACACAACTAAAAGGGGTCAGTATCATTAAACACCATCTTAAACCCCTTGCTCCCACACATTTCCAGTGTCAGAATTTGGAGGAGATCCATCCACCAATAACTTTTCGAAAAGCATCAGTCGGACAATTATTTATGCGACAATTGGCCAGTTGGGGGCAAGGTTTGATCTTCTCTCTCAAGCTTTCTTTTGTTCTGTCACTTTTTTGCATGTTTGCATGTATACAACCAAATTCAACGCAATTAACGCCTTTGAGGACACACCTTACAAAAGTGTTCCCTTATCCTCATTTGTATGATTAATTGCATAAAGACTTATAAAAAAGTCATGTAAAATACATATCAGAGAGAGGAGGATGCTATGCAAACTGACTTCTTGCACCCCCAGTGATCACCAGCAGTGGGGACCATCAAATGCAAAAGACACCCATTAACCTCTTAACATTCCTGTAAAATTTGACTATCCAGGTATACCCAAAGTAAATTGCAAGCTGTACTTGAACTATTTGGAGTAAATGCATGGTCTTGGTCTCTTTTGAAAGGTTACAGAATCACTTTAAGTGCTGCTGACACTAAGTTATATGAGTTTGAACACACTAAAGTATAAGGTTTTTATTTCCGCCTGAACATTTCTTTGCAAATAGATGCCTGTAGATGACTATACATGGGACTTATGGACTGGAAAACACAATGGTGAGGAACTTGCATTTAAAAGCAAAAGGCAATTCCTTCCGTTGAGAACACAAGTCGCGTCTCGTTTATTTTACACGAGACGCGTTCTAACCTAGCAAGCATCGGGGCATACGTCATCAACCACAGCCGAACTCTTAAAGGGACCGCGATCCCGGAACAGTAATGCCGACGTGTATAACACATTACTTAAATAACTGCATGACACAACAGTGTATAGAACCACACTAAGCACAAGGGTGAATTATGAAGTCACAGTCACTACAATGGAACCATAGCCTGAAGCCTTATCTAGTCCAAGTAAAAAGCAGATAACAATATCACAGAAAATTAATATTTTACACATGTTTTTCTAATGAAATGTCTTGGCGTTTTTCCATTTTGAGACTGAAAATATTCATGATACATATACTATATACCTATTTAAAAAGGCGTATAGTCTTGCAAACTTATAGAGGTACTATTCCTATTTACTACCAGTATTGCTGACAGAGAAAATGAAGTACAAATGCATTTTCATGCTGATTCAACACCAAATTGAGGATCTGTGAGCAGCTGTCTGTTCTGGTGAAGTTGAAGGCTGTTGGAATCAGCTCCACTGCCACTTCCTGGTATTCGTTTTTTAGGCAATTTCATTGGCTGTACGAAACGCCTGTCATCTGAGCTGTATGAGGTGACAGGCTTGAGCCACGTAAGAAAATAGATGCTGAGCCTGAACTTCAACATAGCTTCTGGTTGGGTAATGTAGCCTGTCAGTCAGGACCTGAAGCTCCTATTGGTTCAAGTGAGGATCAAATAGAAAGCTTAGATTACGGCGGCTATTTTGATACAGTTTGTAGCTGTGCTCTCATGCAAACTTGCTTTTTCTCTAAAAACAAAACGTTTTTTTTCATATCTTCCAGCTGATATGAAATGATGCAACACCAGTTGGTGGATATTTATGGATGTAATCACTTGTTTTGAACTAAATTTTTTATGTGATTTTTTTTTATTGGACCTTTACAACATAACAACGTTGGATTGTTATGGATTTATGGATCAATATGAGGCGTCATCGGTGAGTTGCCTGGAATTTGCTATTGTTTGTTTGTTTGTTGTTGTCTGACAAAAGTCTCGTTTGTAGCTGCTGTGGTGGTCTGATTTTGAAACGGGTTGCACAGCTGGAATCACAAGTAGGTTTCCAGAAACATATGGCACTCGTACCAAACTCGTACCAAACTATAAATAGGGGGTACACTGTACACTAGAATGTCCAGTAAAGGACGCCCGCGGGACCGCAGAACGTCAACAGGTTTTAACTGGCTGTACTTTTAAAAGTGATTTCATATGCATGTGCCCATTTTACCATTTAGTTAAGGTTGTGGGGGCTGGAGCCTATTTATCATGCAATGGGCAAGAGGGAGGGACCTTGGAGAAGTGGCCAGTCCTTCAGGGGGGTCCAAACTAAAAGTAATTTATATACTTATATACTCATAGTTATGCAAATGTTCAGGTCAAAGGGTATTTATTATAACGCCTAACAGCTCCTGCTTGCTGGACCAGGTGCTTGTACTGTAGCATTTTCCTCCACATCCCCCTCTGTGAAAGGACACAACTTCAAGGCTTCCAGAAGCAATGACAGTATTGCTCATTTGTTTCCATGCTTGACACCTTTTGCAGTTATACACTGGTCCTCTCTCAGCAGCAAAGGCAAAAGTAATGTGATGTTGTTGTACCATAAAACCTCAAGAGTTTTTCTTCATCCAAGTCAAGGGTCTAAGACGGTGTTGTATACAGCATCGATTCAGATTGGACTTATTGAGGAGGTCAGGGTGGATAGTCGGGTGTACTTTGCATAAGACTCAAACACCGGTTTCCACAATTTGGGTTCTGTATCCAACAGGCAATGCTCCTTCCTTTTTAAATATGGCTGTTATTGTTTCCCAACATTAACCATACATCTGAGTTGCCCGATCTTAGCCGTACCTTAAACATATCAGAAGACACTTTTAATTTTTGGAGCAATAACATGGGATGTGTAGGAAGGCACTGACGAATGCCGGATTTTGTAATTTAGTTTTAGTGACTAGTTGGCAACTCCATATACCAGCAGAATGGTATTACCACCAGTTCTCCAGCCTTTGATGTAGATTTGTGTAGACTACGGTTTTGAAGCCATGAGTTCAGCATTTTGGCCGTCGGCAACTTTTTTTTAATCATCGCAATGTTTTATTTATTTTTGCAACCAGAAGTGGAAGGTGGAGCTTAGTTCAACCGAACGCTGAAAAAGACATGGTCACAAACTGAAAACACACTGTGAAAGGGTTTAAGTTGTAAGATGGAAATACAGACTCCCAAACGCTGAAAACGGCACGTCAGAGACCTGTCAATCACGAGGTAGCCCCCGCCCTAAAGCATACCTTACTTTATGGTTTACTCTAAATGGGACCATAAATTATCAAACACACATCATGCTGTATTAAAGAAGATCCGAATGCTCTTAATGGTCAGATTGCTTTTTGTTATATGGAAAGTGATCATGCTTTTAGCAAAGAGTCCATTATCAGGAATTAATGCACTTGGCAGAGGCAGCGAGTCGTATGATTCTGGCCTCCATGTTGTCCATTAAATCCTGCTAATGGAAACCTCCCTTACTTACTTGTATACATAAATACAACTGTTTCAATTCAGGACAACACAGATGAGTGTAGAGATGCAAAGATGCGAGAGGAGAATTAAAACTAAAGTAATTATACATACATCTATATCTCTCCTCTCTATCCAGTTTGCATTGTTTCCCTTTAGAAGTCATAGCAGTGTTTTGCATGTGTAGCTTAAACACTTACAGAAAAAATAATAATACAAACTCAACAGTAATGGACGTTTCAGGAAGCCGCCAATCCCCTCTCACACATGTACAGCACACTTCTTTTTTTTTCTTAACTTTCTGCCACTCCTGTCCGGTTCAGGATCAGTTGGAAACCAGGTGGGATTGTGTTAGATTAACATGCAGGCTGGTAAGTGTGCCAAAGAGGTAAAGCTCCACCTCCACACTAGAGAGGGGAGATTAAAGAGTTGATCGCCTTTCTATAAAATAGCCCCCCAAAAAAATGACAATAGTGATTCCTTTCTCCTCTTGCTCTTCAACTTCCCTCATTTCCTCTTAATTAACCTGCAGAACAGAAACCTGAGTGCCTCAAAGCTTTCTTTGACATAACCTTTATGTTTTGGTAGAAAACCTTGATTTGTAGAGATTTGTTGTGTCTGAGGTTATTGGGCATGTGAAAATGACTATACTAAGGACATTTACTCAGATGTTGTACTTGAGACTTGAGTAGCTATGTCTCCTTAATGCCATTTCCCACTCTTGTATCTCCTTATTGATGCATTTATCTTTTGTTTCTCCCAATGCTTATTTTCGCACCTTTTTCTCCTACTTGTTCTTGCTTCCCATCCTCTAATTTTAGTTATTGCATTCATTTACTCATTTTATTTCCACCTTCTTGCCCTTTTCTTTTAAATCTTTCCCCTCATTGCTTTTTTTAATGTAATTTTTTCATCTTTTGCCTCCTCCTTTTTTCTTCACTGCTTCCCCTCCATTTCTTGTAATTGGTACTTTTCCTCCATATTCCCCTTTTCACCTTTATTGTGTTCTCGTGTTTCTTTTAAGTCATCTGAAAAAAGAACTCTTGCTTCAAGTATCTTTACTTTTGATACTTTTACCACAAATTTTACTTTTGCTGTGTGATAATTTGTCATTTTCTACTCAACCTTTAACACTCAGATCTGAGTACTTCTTCTACACTAATCTGAGGGACTTTTTCATTTTCCTTACAGTCCTTCAGAGTCTAATAGAAACATTGCAACATATTTGATATCTGACAGGAAACACCAACAGTCTGCTGCCCCACATTTGAATGGATGCTGTTGTCAGTGTGCATGTTGCCCTGATGAAGTTTGATCAGTGTTTGACCTGTTCCAGGTTAAGAGTCCTCCGTGTACCATCAGTCAGCTCCACTTTAATGCGTGACCTCCGCTCATCCCTCTGATGCGCGTCGATGGATCGGACGCATCGCCACTGTTAACTGAGACGACCTAATTTGTCACATCGCATAGATGCTGCGCTGAGACTAATTCCCTTCCCTCATTTATTTGTGCTATTATTAATATTGCAGACGACGCACTTTGCGTGACACTGCACAGAGTCTTAACTCTCTCATCGTCAGAATGAGGAATTACAGCGGAGTGCTTTACCCAACACGCAGTCTGGAACAAGACCGACGTGAGTGGATCCGTCACTGTGACCCACTTCCACCACACGTTGCACGGGTGTAAATACTCAAACACATTCATACTTATAATGCGTCAGTCCCGTTCTCGCTCTCTTGGTCAAACAGATTGACTTTTTCTCATTCAGACAATCACTTTTGCATTCACCTTTTGAATTTTACTTTGACATGTTTTACATTGGCATTTCATGTAAATACATCTAAGGGAGCAACATTGCATGACAACAGGACGAGCAGACACTTAAAGAAAACAGAAAGAGAGACATTGATTAATTACAACACATGACAAGTGACATTAGAATGCACAAAGCCACAAGTTAAACAAAACACCCACACTTCAAAATACATGTTCCAACCTTGCATCTGTACACACACAAACACAGAAAATGTCATTTCTAATTGTGGAAAATGTTGTGACAAGTCTAATGTCAGTTTGTTCCTGAGTAATTACTTCAAAATAAACTACGTAAAAACAATTCAAGCACTTGCAAGTAATGCGTATGTAGCCACAGAGGCAAACAATTAATATAATCCTATTTGTCACAGACACAAGCTCGCTGCCAGACGCACACTTCTTTATATCTCTCCCACCACATGCCAATTTCAACTACGCCATCAGGCAAACCCACCCTTCATCTGTTACATTAGTATGCATGGCTCTGCTTTTTCCTTACAGCCTTTTAGAATTAGAAATGGCTCACGCTTAACCTCCGCACAGTCCGTAAAATGCTCAGCAAGATATTATGTAATTTAGACATGAATTGGGTGAACATTACATTCCTCAGTGTTCACAACAACAATTTCCCCTTAAATTGTATTTTTAGACAAATCTCTGTTTGTATATTGAGATTAATTAAGTGTGGCTTCAGCTGCAAGGGGTCACAGGCCCCTGCAGCAAGTGCACTTCATGTTCTCCTGCGGGCTTAATAATAATAATCATAGTCCCAAACTTTGGCGCGTATCTCCTCCAGCAGCATTGCCAGCACATGCGTCAAAATACATCAAAATGTGCGGCCTGATCGGGAATCGTGTGCTATGACTTTTCTAAGAGACCGGCTGTTTTCCCGAAAACCGCGAAAAACTGCAAGAAATTGTCCCATTGACTTGAATGGGGTTTTGGTGTGAAGAGAGCAAAAAAACACTCATCTTTGTGCCCATAGTGACTCGCCATAAGTTAACGTAGAGAAATGGTTTAAAGTTTAAAACGTTGACAAAAGTCTGGAGTGTATAGTGCCTAATTTAGCATTTTTTGATACCTTAGTTTTTACGTAATTATTGTTCAAGTTTAGGAAAATGTGGGGACCATTTCAGAGTTTACAATGGGTGTGTATGGCGCAGGTTAGAGTGGTAATGTCATCGCTAGAGCATGGCGGAGCTTTTTGCGTAAAAACTATTTGTATTTTACCATTCACTCTATAATATTTACTTTTGAGGCATAATATATATATATGAAAACTTTGGAAATATTGTCGTGGAATCCAACAAACGAATACTGTTTTGTCAGCAAGCCTGAAAGTGACATGAAGTCCGGCCAACTGCTCCATCAACCTCCATGTTAAATCGGACCACAATTTTCTCTCTTGACGGAAAGGTGAGCACTTTATAAAATTAAGTTACTCTCTCATTTATAAATCCTGACATATATTTAAGCAGACGGAAACGTTCTCAGAAGTCTTGTGTTTCTCATGATTACGTTATTTTCGCGGTATAGGTTGTTTTCTTATTAAATCCACAGTCCTGTCTCCCTCTGTGACACAGCTGCTTCAAGTTAGCCAATCATGGCTGTCACCACGACAATCGGTGACACAAAGATGTCAGCTGACGTTGGTCAGCTGACATCCACAGTCTTAAGACACTCATATTTTAAACTCTACAAAAAACGTTTCACACACACATTCTTATATATCATACATTGTCTCTCTCTCACACACACACACACACACACACACACACACACACACACACACACACACACACACCTACCTCTTGGGGGAGAGACAAGTGAATTTACACGTGTTAATACGGTTGTGTGCACGTTCGCGTGTGTGCGTGCGTGTGTGTGTGTCACTTTGAATTAGGACTAACAGCTCCACTGATGCTCACGTTCACAATATTAAGTCCATAACAATATTCAAGCATATCAATCAATCAATCAATCAATCAAGCTTGTTTCCTCTCTGTGTGACTCTCCGAATCAAAATGTACTAATGTATTTATTTTTAAGAGAATTTGAGTTTTTGGACATGTTTGTGTCTAATCTTCAAGACACACTTTTAAATGGCACATGAGAGCTGACAGCTGTATTTTTTTACAAAACTTTGATATAGACATTGATTTCACTGCTCAAACAAGTCGACATTGCGTCAGTTATCAACCAATCAAAGTCCATTTACAACCTGCAACACTTCAGTTGAAGGCTGAACATGAGCATCTACTCCCATGAGACATTATTTTATGTTCATGATATGTCAACATGTGCTGACTCATTGGCAGAGCCTGCAATCTCAGTTCGGAGTAAAACAAAAAAACAGGGTCTTGTTAGCGTTAGCTGTTTTTTCACCTTGTAGTGTCAGACATTTACTTGTTTATTTAACATGCAGGTCTTGTTTACAAGTCCTTTCTCCTACAAACCTAAAGGGGAAAGTTTTGTTTTCCTGATCGGCTACCCGACAGCTGTTCTGCCAGCAAACCTTTTAATATTTGCTGCTTGCATGCATGAGGTCTCAGGGGCCGTCACACTGCAGCAGGTGCCAGAAGCCCATAAACACACACACACACACACACACACACACACACAGTCTGTGATCCCCGCACTGTTGTTCTGTTCCAGCCGCTTTAATTGGGGATTTGAGCCGGACTCTTGTCTTTCTCACTGTGTTGAGCTAAAAATAGCACTTCGACAAGTGTCAGAAAACCCAGCCGGGCTCAGACTTTTGCATTTTCTGTCAGATGGGGCCGCTTGGCACTGGCATCCATAATCAGGACGTCCAAATTCAAGAGGGAAACAAAGACCGTCAACCTGCGGCCAGGTGTGAGGTCAGGTTCCTGTTTAATGCACCTGTTGTGCAAATCATACACGCTGTCTGTCTGACTTTTGCAGAGAGAGAGAGAGAGAGAGAGAGAGAGAGAGAGAGAGAGAGAGAGAGAGAGAGAGA
Source organism: Taurulus bubalis (assembly GCF_910589615.1). Classification (NCBI taxonomy): domain Eukaryota; kingdom Metazoa; phylum Chordata; class Actinopteri; order Perciformes; family Cottidae; genus Taurulus; species Taurulus bubalis. The sequence goes on along the minus strand of NC_136600.1, from coordinate 9,301,629 downwards.
GAGAGAGAGAGAGAGATTCAAGTCAATTGAGAATCATTGCGTCCCCTTTGCTCCTTGGTACAGCAACATAGTGATATGCGCGGCTGTTCATGGGAGCTCTTTGATTAATTTTGATCCTGAGCAGAAAACGCTGCAGTCGTGAAAACGTTCCATCAGAGCCGAGCTGGTGAACGAAGCATTTTCTTCTGAGCATCAAACAACATGTCGATGGGAACACTTTGGTGGGCATCAATGATGTAATTTCTTTAAAAGGTTATTTTGATCGATATAATCCTTTCATAATCTTAACAATCGAGGGAACAAATGTCGGAGAGCCAAGTGATGACTAAATGTGCAGCTGTGTGAAAAATATAAAAAAAAAGGAAAAGAGGAAAGTCCGAATTTAAACACGGGGTGGCAACTGTCCACAGATTAATAGAAGGCGATAGGGGCCGGCGCGGAGAAACTTGATAGGTTTTGTCCGATGACAGAAGGTGGGACGGATCGTGGGGAGTTCACCCAAAAGTCGGCCGGACCCTGCCAAAGGATTGTCTGAAACATCCGATTGGCTGGGATATTGATTGCATGGAGGCATCGTGAGGGTTTATTAGGTAAGAGTTGGCTTCAGGAGAGTGGATTGTTTATTTTTTGAGTCATGAAAACAAAAAGCAAATCCAAGAAACACCCAGATGGACGGACTTCCCTCAGTAATGATAATTAAAATAAAAAAACTGAAATGATAAATAGACTGAAAGATGAGATGTTAATGTAATTTAAAAAGTCACAATCACCACAATGTTACGTTACATTTTGTAACTAGCCTTAAGTCTATGTTCACTGTTGGGTTTCAAACTGGACATGAACAGTGTCTCCTGGGTGAAGGCCTTCTGTGTTTGTTTTAGCTCTATGTTCTTCACGTTACAAGCATGAAGGCAGTCTCTTGGGTGAAAATCCTATATTTCTATATTAGGTATTATTCTATATAACAAACTTTTTAAACCACAAACCAGAATCTTTTCTTAAAAGTAACAAGATTTTGGGGGATTTAAGTAAGAGAATACACCACAAATGTATACTTTTCTTAAAACATCATACAAACTGTTGGATGAGAATTTGAATTAAAGGCCATCTTGCTATTTATATTAAAAAAAAAAGATTCTGCTCTTAATTTACGAGAAATTCCGGGCTCGTCTCTGCCAAATGTTGGACTCATTGCCAGCCTTACTCAAAGTAGGAAAGACCAGAGGAACTACCCTGGCAATAGAAGAACACGTTCTTATTAAATATGGTTATAAACCAATTTGACATTGTTCAGTATTATATTTATGAAGGAAGCCTAAGTTTAAGCTGTTTTGAGTTCTCAAGTGTTTCACCAACAGAATTTCAAGTGACTGTTCTAATTTCATCAACAGGAACAATGTGCGTAATAGAAAATACTCAGGGTAATTAACACTGTAACAGGATACTCATGTGACTACGCTGCACCAGGGTGAGAAATAAATGTTGAAATTACAAACGCTACAAAAATCTATTTCCTCACTTTCTAATTTGATAGACGGGGTCAGTCCTGGCTGTGACACTTGGGTCGCGACCTTCGACTGGACCGTTGCTTTATGATGTGTTCAAAAACACAGGGGGAGGACCGATCCTGAGTTCCGATTGGCTGGAAGGGCGGAGAAACTGACAGCCGTCCCAGCTGGCATATCACACACCTGCCAGTCTCTGTCTCTCACAAGTTGGGGGGGGGGGATCAACACATTTAGAAGACTGCTATTGGTTAAAGGCTAGAATCCAATGATCAATTATTTGATATGTGCATTTTGGCATTCAGGAAAGAGAGAGGTTGCAGAAGTGTCTCAAAGAGCATCATAGGACAATAAAATGTATATATAACAATTTATTGTGTGTGTATATATATATATATTGGGGGAAATGCATCAGAATTACTTAACAAAAACAACAACAAAATTGATAAATGAGAGTTGAAATTTAATACTGAGCTTTTGACGAATGTTTTGCTGCAACTGTGGCCAAGAAAGCCTCCCCCTCATCAACTATAACTGGCTGAAGTTTAATAAAAAGCTAGTATCAGTGTCTGGTGGTGTCTGCTCGCTGATATATCGGTCCAACGGGAGACCTGGGAGTCTCGGAGCACGAGTGCTGGGTTGTGAGTCAGTGCAGCCAGCCGGTATGAGAACTGTTTGCAAGAAGAAGCAGGGATGATATGAAGACAGTGCAGCTCTGGGACTGTCGACAACTCTGCCGCTCAGAGGAGAGGCTGCAGCGAGGGCGAGTCTGATGCTGCAGGTTAGACTCAGTCTGGCATTTGGATTGTCTTTTGCTGTATTTTTACCGTCTGATATGTAATAATATCTCTGCTTGTGAGGTACAATGTTGCTCCATTTGAGTGAAGCTTATATTTTGGGCTTTGAGCTTCCGGTGCCATTGTGGGACGTTGTAGGTGATGTGTGAAGAATTAGAGTTGAATTATTTGAAAGATTAGTTACCTTTTTTTGCACATACTATAGCAAGTCTCAGTGGTGGTTGTTAGAGGGAAATACATCATTTACATCACATACTTTCCCAGCACCTGTTTAGTCAACTAGAAAGGGCAGACACTGGCAGAATAATGTAATTATGTAATATTTCACAGTGCAGCACTTTTCGGATGCCTTTTCTACAGAAATACACAGGTTGCTTTCTGTTATTATCAGTAACATTATTGTTCATTTTAAAATGGCTATTTGGATTTGCCACTTCTCTTCGTTCATGATTAAGGATTTTATCTGGTTTGGAGCACATTTATTCTAATTAAGATGAACAAGTATTGTCTCATTTTGGCAAAACTAGTTTTCATGTCTTCTGAACTTAGTTTTTTTTATAATCCTCATTATTCAAACCTATTATATTATTTAAGTGTATTAATTAAATAACTACCTTCAAATCAGTCACGACCTACTGTGATTCGGATGAAACTGCTTACATGGATCAAAAAGCTTGTGACAGAATCTTGTTTTTTACTTCAGTACAACTAGATATGGTAATGGATGCTCGTAATGAAGACATAAAACAAATGTGCATGAGGAAAGAAACCTTTGCAGATTTGTTTTGAGTTGTTTATTTATACAGTCATTATTCTAAAACAGTACAGCAATAGAATGAAATAGTGAATGAGCAAAAACAAGAGTTGTGACCTCTGGAAGAGGTGCAGAGTATTGATGACTTCGAGAAAAAGTTAACATTAAATAGGTCTAATATACAAAGTGTCGACAAAGTTACCATCTTAACCCTGATTTGTCTACATTTTGTGATAACAAATATATTTTATTCTGAAAATCTATATCACCCTCATCATTGTCCCTGGCTCCAGTTGGCATACCAACACGTCAATTGTGAGACTTTGTCAGCAGTAGAAATAGTGTCACCATATTCGGGCTCATACATCTGAGGACTTTTGGGGTGGAGGAGTTGAACATGGCAGGACTCAATTAATATGTCTTTATATGTATATTGTCTTTTCTTTACTTCAGGTCTACATTGGAAGCCTAGTCACTCGTCTCCATGAGATCAGCTGGCACAAAGTGAATCTTTTTAAAACTAGGACCGCCTGCTGAGAAAGTTGTATTTGAAGCTGTTTTTTTATTTTATTTTATTCATCTGGTTTGTCATGTTTTTTCTTCTGCTATGACAGCTGAGAAGTGTTGAACTAATGCAAAAGCCACAACCAAAACAATTGCCGGAGATTGATTGTGTGCAGGCCCGGTTCATCTACAATGTTCGTTGAACAAGTAGATACCGCCAGCAATAATAGTTGCCGTGCTTCATTGTCAGCATTTGTTGTATCAAAACAGAATACTACAGCAAAAGACTGTTGTGGGGTTATAGATTTATTCTAAAATATAACTAAGTATGTTGGAATTCTGCTTTGTGTTTGGGCATTAAGTTAAACTTCAAAGCCATTGTTTCTTTAATTTTTCTCAGACCTGTTTCTCTCTCTCTCTCTCTTCTACCAAGGCCACTCTAAAGGGCACGCTATTGACGAAATCTTTACAGAGGACTTAACTCAAGTCTAATTCCAACTTGACTGCCACTGGTTATGAGAATCTGCACTCTGAAACTGAAAAGGTATGTTGTACATTCAAAATAAATGAGGAGAAATCAATGAAATGCAAACATGTCTTGCTTGGATTTTAACAGTGTTTATTTTTAAAACATGAGATTAAGCATTAACATTTATGCATGAATTGCCCAAAACACCAGCGCTAATGTCTTTATATGTGTGTCTCTTCTCAGGCTGGAGGTAAGATGTTTGTGGAGTCAGTCGTCCGATGGGGAGCTTGGAGCATCCTGTTCCAGTTTGGACTGGGTGTATCTGCAGGAGGCTGTCCTCCACGCTGTGTGTGTCGACCTGAGAGTAAGGAAGTGATCTGCTCTGGAAAACATTTGAACTCTGTGCCGGAGGGCTTTTCCGGTGATGCCAGACGTTTGGATTTATCTCACAATAAGATTAAGACTGTTGGGCGCCGCCAGTTCTCTGGCCTCCTACAACTTCAAGAGTTGGATCTCAGTGATAACATAATCTCCATGATTGAGGTGGAGGCTTTCCAGGGCCTACAGAATCTCAGGACGCTTCAGATTAAGAATAACCGGCTGAAGATCATTCCGGTTGGAGTGTTTTCTGGCCTTTCCAGTCTGCGGCTTCTGGATTTGAGCCAGAATGAGATTTTGGTCTTCTTGGACTATACCTTCAAAGAACTGGGCAACCTGCAAACGCTGGAGGTCGAGGAAAATGACCTGGTCTTCATCTCCCAGCGGGCTTTCTTTGGTCTGCAGAATCTGCAGGAGCTAAACTTAGACCGCAGCAACCTGACCTCCGTTCCCACCGAGGCATTGTCCCACCTCCAGAGCCTGACACGTTTTCGCATGCTACGCCTCACCATTTCTACACTGCCGAACAACGCTTTTCGACGACTACACCGTCTGCGTAGCCTCCTGATAGCAAACTGGCCAGCCTTGGACACTGTAGCTAGCAACAGCCTGATAGGTCTCAATTTGACCTCGCTTGTCATCAACAGCTGTAACCTAAGTACTGTTCCTTACTCAGCACTTCGTCACCTGGTGTATCTGCGCTACCTGGACCTGTCCTACAACCCCATCACTGTTATCCAGGGTAATCTGCTCGGGGACCTCCTAAGACTCCAGGAGTTACACCTAGCAGGAGGGAGCCTGCTACGAATAGAGTCGGGGGCCTTTAGGGGACTGGCCTATTTTCGCATGCTTAATGTAACATCCAATCAGCTCACTACTTTGGAAGAGAGCGTCTTCCACTCTGTGGGGAACCTTCAGGTGCTGCGGTTGGATGGGAATCCCTTAGCATGTGATTGCCGGCTTTTATGGGTTGTACGTCGTCGTCTGCGCTTGAACTTTGATGGAAATCAGCCCACTTGTTCGTCTCCTGATGCAGTCAGACAGCGGGAATTCAGAGACTTCTCTGAGAAGGAGCTCCCCAGGCTGTTTACATGCCGCCCTGCCCGTGTCATGGACCGCAGGCCGCAGGAGGCACGCGTAGAGGAGGGCACTACTGTGGTTTTCTCCTGTAAGGCCGATGGGGATCCATTCCCATCTGTTACCTGGATCTCATCCCATAAGAATGTAGTTTCTCCAACAGGACGCATCCGAGTTTTGCCCAATGGAACTCTAGAAGTGCGTTTTGCCCAAGTGCAGGACAGTGGCACATATCAGTGCCTGGCAAGCAATGCAGCCGGCAATGACAGCCTGACTGTCGGCTTGTACGTGAAGGGGCTCCCTCGTAACCGAACCATCCCCTTCTTCTCAGAGGAGGGCTGGGTAGAGCCTTCAAACTCCCAAGCCACCAATTCCTCGGCTCAAATGTCTAAACCATACCCGTTTGACGCAAAGACCCTGATAATCGCCACCACCATGGGCTTCCTGTCTTTTCTCAGCTCAGTGGCCATCTGTTTTGTCTTCATGTTCTTCTGGAGCCAGAGCAAAGGACAGATTAAGCACACAGCAACTATTGACTTTGTTCCTCGGTCTTCGATGGGTGGTGGAGGGGAAGGAGGGGACGGTGGCAGGTTCACCATGAAACTTATTTAAAGCCAAGGAAGAGGTGAAAGGGGCCTCCATATCGACTGTAAGTTACTCTGCACATGGACCCATACTGAGACATTCTAAAGGCAAAACAGAGCCAGTTTGTTGGGCTTGTGCAAGCCCTCTTCTAATTTTAGAGTGGAAAGTCTCGGCAACCACTTTACTAACGAATGAATATCTCATGATCTTGGATTAGAAAGATGTAAACAGATGGAAGGCAGAGCTCTCTCGTGTTTGTTGTGTGTTTGTGTTCAGCAATTTTTTTTATTTGAATGTAGCATGTTAGCATAAAATAGTTAAATACATTTTCCCAGATTTTGGGATTAACACATGAAAGGAGTTTGACACAGGTTTATGCATTGTCAAAACACATCAGGTGCTTATTTAAATCATATTGTACAAGTGTTCTTGTAGGTCTTCTCTTGCCAATACAAGCCATGTAAACATTTGCCCTTTTGACTCTTGGGTTGCTATTTATGTTTGCCCACATGAGGATCATGTCAAAGAATGCCAATGTGGCATTGGCTGTAAGTGTATGTGACTAAAAAGCTTTTGGTACTTGCAATAAATATATGGAATAGACTAGCCAAATAATTTATGATTCTCAACTTTATGGTTACATTTTGGATCTTCCCAGTATGGTTCAGGTATGCTGCATTGGATAATGGTGTTGTGCTTTCTGCAATAGGTACTGCTTACTTTAAATAGATAATGTAGCAGTGCAAAGGGACTGATTGCATACCATAATGTACATAGGAATGTATCCTTTCACATACTCAAAACAAGTTTGTCAAGTCCAAATTGGACCACTGTCTTTACCTTTTAACATATTATTGTATCACGTTATTTCTCTCTGTTCCATCAGAATATGCTATGATTTCTCCTTTTTGTATTCAAGACACTACTTTTTTATTTTCTACCCACAGAAATCTTTGAAAAACATGTGCCTCAGAAACATTCTCATCATCGACAAAGAGAATGCTCACCTGATCATTGTTTGTAAATATTAGGTCAAGGGCGTTTGTGTGCGCTGGGTTTATTCTATCACTTCATCTAGTTCTGGGGATTAGTGTCACTCAAATATTGCACTCTTGTATGAACGTACCTGTTTAGACGCACTACGCACAGAGCAATGCTTTAGTATGCCAGGAAACGAGGATGTAAATGATGCATACATACAGCATTGACAGATTTGTTCATAACTACATTTTTTCCATTTTACTTTATTAAATGCCTATATCTAAACCTGCATTGTTTCAAATAAATTATTATGGTTTGTTTATCAAATGGGGGAAAAAAACAACTAATCCAATCATCTCAAAACCAATCTCTCATTGGATCTTCTTCTGAAATGACTTGATTGTTTAAAAATTGGCAAGAGAAGGAAACATTTTCTTGCATAACCAAAAGCACTTCATCTCTGAGCTGTGAGTCCATTGTGGGGAATTTATGTTTCAATTCGAGACAGAAAGTGGCCCTGTTGCCCCTTTGGAAGACAACAAAGCTACAGCTGGCAGCGAGCCACACAAATGCTTGCTTGTCTTCTGGTGAAGAAGAAGGATTATGTGTGCAGAGGAATACCGCTGTGGCTGTGTGTTTTCTTCTCACGTCTGCTGAAATACGAATGGATCTCTTTAGACATTGACTGTCTCCCCTGCTGCATATTCTTCACTGCTGACTCGCTGTTAAAAACATAATATTGCACTTAAAAGTGATGAACCAAATGTTAACCAATGAACTGCCCTCGCTTCATCTCAGTGCAGTTTAAAAGACCGGCAGTGCACCGAGTGGATTCACCAGAAAGAAAATCTCTTTGTCCGTCTAATGCAGTTGCCCAGAATAACAACAAGGAACTGATAATAATGTGTGTGCGCAGAGATTTAAATCCACTTGGATTACCTCTGCATGTCTCAATCTGTCATATAGGACTGTCTGGCGGGTGCTAGCCTCCCGACCCAGCTTGTCCGTGGTCATATTATCTATTTTAATACAACTATTTGCTCCCATTGGACAAAAAGCCAAAGGGGCAGATTAAAGTGGTGTTTATAAGCCACTCCCCCCTCCATGACTGGGATGCACACACCACTGAAAACATCATGGTCTCTTTGCATCTGCTGCTACGTTAGTTTCAAGCTCCTCCTCTTGATTGACGGCAAAGACCAAGCATTTCTTTACAACACAAGAAGCATTTTACATCTATGTTGAAGGCATTTGGCTGGTACCGTTATCTGGAGTGACAGGGGAATAGGACTAAATGATTAGATGACCTAAATTAAGCAGCTAACGGCAAAGGTGGCAAAGATGAGGCGCTGGATAGCTGGAAATAGAATATAAAGTAACTGAAGGGAAACATGTTTCTTCTAGCTTTTCGGTTTCTTATTTGGAAATACTCATTCATATTATTGACTGTAATATATATTATAAGAGCCGTGTTTTTTCTGAACAACTACAAAAAACTATATTTTTCCAAAAAGGTCAATTTTCATGCACTGATTTGTTTGAATAAGCGGTCGATGCAGAACTGGATCTAGATCTCTATTCATCCTAAAGAAATGGAACAATATTCTGGTCTTGAAAAAGGCTTCAATTAATTCTTCCTGCAGCCCGCCCTGTTTCTACTGTCATTACACCTGCTTCTGACTCAGCTGGAGTTGACCTGCACTGGATGGCGGTGGTCTCCACAGCACTTCAGCGAGGAGATGAGCGGTGACGAGAGGTCCTTGAAAAGACGAGAGAAAGCAGAAAAAGCCTTTCCACCTGATTTACCGTGACAAAAGTGGGCATGGCTCTACATATTAACTGGAAAAAGAATATCTTATCTGTATTTCAAGCGGGGCTTCAGACACAGACACAGACAGCTTTTAATGTGTAGTGTGATCAGCAACATAGCAGCACTTTGGGGAAGTACATGTTGGATGGATGAACAATGATATCTTAGATACCAACCACTAGTGTTGATCAATCTATGTATATTTAGGCCTCAGCACAGTGTCACAGAAAAGGCCATGATGTGTTGGGGTTTAGATCTACACTGTCAGACCTGCTTCACCTTTCAGTCACAGCTGTGTGTTTAACTGAATTCTAATTATGATGCAATTCTAAGCCATTTGGTCAGTTAGTTGAATTAAACTTCAGTACTAAGTTGGGGGTGAGGGGGCATTTTTGTTCATTGTCATTTAGTTGTGATGTTGGGGAGTCGAGTAGATATTTATTTGTGTGCATTTAGATATTATTTGACAGGTTGATGTTTTTTGGCATGCATGTGTATACACACACACACACACACACACACACACAGTTGTGTTTACATCCCTATAGAGGACATTGCATTGGCTAACATGTATTTCCCTTGAGACTTAACCATAACCGCTACTCGCCGACTACCATTAGGGACAATTCGGGAGTTCATTGTCTTTCCTAAGGCCACCGACATGACACAGCTGTTATTAGTATTTTAGCCATGCCCTGTCTGAAGTTTATTTATTCATATAAGGACCAAGAAAACCAAACAGCTACAGGTCAGTCATTACTCCTGCCTCTGCTCGTCGAATGATCCTGCAGGGTTGGTAAACAGAGTGCTGCAGGAATGAGTTCTACAACCCAGGAATGAGTCAGCAGATTCCTTCTTCTCAAAGTCAACGATTTTATGATTTTTGTTTAAATGACTGAAATAAGGTCTTTGGTTAACACACACTTAAGAGATTTCAACGATTAGTTCTATGATATGAAATCTATCAGTGAATACCCCAGTGGGAACCAGTGATACACAAATACGTCATCTCTGCAGTATCTGATTGTTTTGTCACTATGGCTTGGTTTTCCTTTTAGGATAGCCGTAACACAATAGGACATTTTAAAGCTTTTGGTCACACTTAGAAAAAGGTCAGAGAATTGCCAACAACAGGTTTCATCCTCTTTGGAGGTTTTGCTTATCTAAATGGTAACTTGTGTTATCATAGCCCTGGGGAATTATGTCTTAACTATATGAAGTAATCTGGGACTTATATCTGTATTTGAATGTTTTTTTTAGTATCACCTCACTCCATTAATGTAAATCAGAAGTAACTGAACTTCCCATGAATGTCTCATGCAGCTGACATTGGGCGAAGGCAGGGTACTCCCTGGAAGGATGATGTAGTATGTTTTCATTTCAGTTCATTTCTGTTTTTGTCCTTTTTTTTAATAATTAACCTATTTTGTTAGTTTGAGACAACAGGCCTTAACTTGACTTCACAGGCAGATAATTCCATGTTTTCAACAGTATAATAGAGCACATTTTTGATGGAAATAAATATGTTTACAGATTTGTACCTTCAATCATGATAAACAACAACAAAATGATTGAATGATGGTGATTGCTGCACTGGATCCAAACTGCATGAAGCCATCTTCCTCCATCTTTACTGAAATTGTGACCTGCAGGGAAAGAGTACATCAGGTGCTTTCACCATAACACCTTCCACCAGAGACAGCTAATGGTTGCAGTAAGCTGCTGAAGGAGACAGAGCGCTGCTGTTGCAATGATTTAGGAGGTAACATCATCAGCTCGGAGTGCTGAAACACAGATTGAAGCTCTTGATTTTGCTGCCATCTTGTGGTCAAAATATAATATCCCCCACCTGAGCACTACACTGCTGTCATATACAAAATGACATCACTGTTGAGTGAGGTCATATGTGCAACAGACTTGAAGTAAAGCTATCATCACCATTTAGGGAACGACTGATGGAAACCGAGCAAGCGAACCGAGTAGAAAGAGAGGAAGAGGGTCGATACTGTGACTGAAAACATCTAACTAATACTCATCAGGCATTCTGTCGATCATTTTGAAGGAGACAGACGACTTTTCCTCATGTGTTTTGACGATTTTAGTTTTACACAACTCATCAACTGTAATAACAACAATCTGTTTCTTTTGTTCCTTTTCTCAGATGGTCTTCAATACTGTTTTGAGAATCAATAAATCAAAATGTTGGTTTGTTGATGATGGTTGGTTGTCACAGTAGTTCATGAGGACCCCAATGACTCCAAGCGTAGTCCTTGTTAGTTAAATATGTTGATAAGATGAAGGTTATTAAGGGTACAACATCTCTTTTTGAAGCTTCATACCATGCATAATTGAGGTAGAATGTGTGTGACGTAATGAGTAAGTTTGAACGAGTAACAATATTTAATTTGAATCCCTGTAGAGTTTGAGGGGATCTCCATCTCTGACGAAACTCAAAGGTGTTGATTTCAGGGGCAACACTGAGGGACGATTAAAGCATTTGAAGTATGTTTGAAAAGGTAAATTGCCAACAGCAGGTGAGCTTTGACAGGTTTGTTTCGAGGACACACCTGTGTGTGACATATGCCTTCTGAATTGAGGGAAATGCTCGAAAGTTTCTCCTCCATTTTTCTAAATAGCTTCATGCTGATTTTCTCCCACCATGCTCCCAAATGTCTCATAGACACTCTGATGAGGCTTTGGATGGTGCCTAACACAGAACGCAATCTTCTGTAAATGCAAACATCTGTTTGGTTGTGTACACTAACAGGCATTCAACGTTTAGAGTGGTGGAATTTTTAAAATTTGAGTCAATTAACTTTCACAAATGCAAACGCAGCGAAGCCAAACTGCTGATTCATTCCCATCCAGGCTTTCAGGACCTATTGACACACATTGATTAGCATTACAGATGCAGTTGCTGAGGCAATATCATTATTGGCTGCAGGGCTTGTGCGCAAACAAAGCATCAAAATTTAATTTGTGGTTATGTAGTCATTCTTTTTATGCATTATGACGTGTTATTGTTTGATGTTGTCGTGATTTCATTAGATTTAGAAAATATGACGTTTATCAAAAAAAGCTGGAGGAAAAACTGATGTGATCCTATGAACGGATGTAGAATGGAAAAAAAAATATTAAAAAACAGGATGAGTGACATGATTTCAATCTGTGGAAATCATCTTTCCCTAGCAGCAACAGGTTCGACGCCTAATCCTACACGCCAGTAATTATAAACCGTTTTTTTTTTTTTTGTTGCAATCCCACTTTTCATTCCTGCGTCTATGCTGCTGAAAAGTCTACGCTCCCCCTCTTCTCTGCCGTTTGTTTCCGAGGTGGAGCCTGATACCCCGACTTCTCCAAACTGAACTGCCGGGCGAAGCAGGCGGACACGAGAGGACTGGGACCAGCAGTCGGTGGCACAGATCTGGGACGCAGCAGATCGAGAAAGGGACCCGAGAAGAAGAAAAAAGGCGACTGGAAGGAAGAAGCAGGATTTTGTGCAGCTTGTCGTACGGTTTATGTATTTATTTCCTTTCCACAAACCGGCTACACACGAAAGAGCTTCAAGAAAGATGAATTATTTCATCCTGCTGCCGCTTTTTGCAACGATTATCGCTGGAAAGTCACCTCGGCTGAAATTTGTTTTGCACGGTAGGGAGCTCTACCTTTCTGGATGATGCCTGTTTATTTTAGCATTTGATGGTTGTTTATTGTTGTCTTTATGTCGCCAATCATGTTTTATTAATGTGTACGGAGGTTAATGGAACCAATGAATGGGTGAATGGATGGAGGGATGGACGGATGAGTGAATGAATAAATAGAGTGAGAGTTTAGTCACAAGGTGATGAAGCCAGTTATTTTCCAGTTCCCTCATTAAACCATGTTGTTTTGTCATTTGCGAAAGACGCACAGGCGGCACCGATGAAGCCACATTGACGGGGTTACCTCTGGATTAATGTTTTAAAAAAAATGCCAACCCTCCCCCACTGACCGAGTAGTAAATTACGCGCTCGAGCATTCAGGCCGCGCACACATGTTCACAGGCTGTAAGAGGATTCACATCTGGGGTAAAAACTAATTCGGCTATTAACAAAACGCGTTACTGTTACCGGAGTGATTTCTTGGCCAGCTCGGTCTTTTATTTCCTTTCCATTTCCAATTGGCATTCTGTGCACATTCGCTCACAGGCACATTTGAATGATTTTGATGTGATTTATGCAACTTGTAGCTTTTCTGTTGGTCTTTTTGACCACTTGCGTGTTTTGTTCAGCACACCGCACGCTCACTCTATGCTCGTCTTCAAATTGCACCGTCGCATGGTTGTATCAGTCAGGTGCTCACAGGTTTTGGCGACCGTCCACCCACAGCATCCGCGGCGCACCGAGCTGAATTAACCCAGATGCACTTAAAAACAACCTTCTGGAGTAACATGGCCGCCCGTTTGAGCCGAACACACCGCGAGTCCTTTAAAACAGCCTCGTGCCTCCGCCGAAAAGCATCGTTACTGTGAAATACGACTCTTTGGAGGTTGACACGCTGGAGCTCCCACGTCCTTGCGAGCTGCAATGCGGGACACGGCAGCTGCTTCACACTGCAGCAGAGGAGCCCGGTTCCATGGGAGAGGTGGTTGCTGTTGGGTAGCAGCCACCATAAATACACGATGTACATGTACTATTATACAGACATGGAGAGGATGGGGGGAGGGAGGGAAGGTAATAGAATGGAAAATTCCAAGCCGATTCCTAGTTATTTATTCCACTCACGCGTTTTTACACCTCACACAGTCCTCTAATGTATTCAGCAATCAGCGGAGATGGGGGCTGTGTCTCAAGTTATCTGTATCTGTCTCCCCTCCCCGCAGAGGAGCACAGTAAAAAACGCCACAAGATGACGGCCCTGAACGTGCAAGTCATATCAATCAATCTCGTTGTAATTGCAGGTTGAGCTGTGAATGCCTGTCATTAGGGCACACATGCGCGCGCGCACACACGGATAGAACACTGTCGGAGGAAATCCATCAAAAGGCGCAGTTTGAGCCTGAAGTGCAAAAGCTTCACAACAAGATGCTGGAGCCGCTTCGGAGCTGGCGCGGTTTCAGCACCAGGGACAGCGCCGAGGTCCTCAGACGGCACAGGGTCCCCAGTATGCATGTTGGTGCAAAACGGGGATTTGTGTAACGTCAAGGAACTTTCTTTCAGCGCTACAACCCGGTTATACGATTTAGGTTGAATCTGGGTTTAATTTATGGTGAGATATGATGTGATGGCTGAATACATTGTAGGGGCTGGGGGATGCATTACGTTGCATTCATTTGGCAGACACTTTTGCCCAGAGCTATTACAATAAGTGCATTAAACCTCAGTAGGAACAAGACATCATGAAAAATTCCAAGTGCATCCCTCCCAAACAAACTACTAAGAGCATAATACAATACATCCCACCGTCATGACTGTTGTCATTTTCAAGCTGTTTTAGAGAGTCTACTGTATTTATATAAATGGGATATTACACCTCTCAATATGATTCAAAACAATTCAGCATCAACATAAACAACAGCCTTCATAATGATCATTGTGTTGAATAAACACCTAAAACATTCAACACAAAGGGATCCTCACTGTACACCTTTAATGCATATTGTCGTATGCGTGTTGTTTTAGACTAAACTCGTTTTAGCAAGGTGTACTGGAAACTGGAGAGCATATAATATACTAAAACTGGATATGAAATAAAAACATACCATAGAAAATACAAGAGCAGCAACTACTATTTATTTGTTTGGCCACTTTTGGGTGAAACACATATTTGACATATATTTGATCCCATATGAAGTTGATATGGTGTATGTGTTGCTTATTTACACAAGTTATTCACCGGCCGACAAAGAGCACCATTAGCACTCTTTTTCTGGCTAAAGTGGCTCTTGAGCAGCTAAATGCTCCTCTATTTTCACCAGCTCATCCCCAACTTTTGTCTATGTGCGGTTTGGTGCTGATCAGGGTGCATTAAGTTGGTCGAGTAGAGCTTTTTCCCTAAAAACTGCTGACAGGGAAATAGGACCAAAACAGTAAAGTTGTAAGCCCGAAAACCAAAACAATGTGCTGGAAGACGCTAAAAAGTTAAAGGGAACTGCAGAGTGGGGTGATAATCCTCTGTGGGTTCATCGCTATGAGTGATCCCATTCATATTACACATTGACATGTGAGCTAACCCTAATATACAAAATACTGATTATTGCAGCTAAACATAGCACAAAACTGAAATGGTTTGTATTGAAACATATGTGAGTTACTGTAAAGTATTTTTGTTCAGGTGTGAAAATGAGAAATGTTGTCAAATTAAGAGTGTTTTCTTCTTTAAAGGGACTATACAAATATAGTGAAGTTTGCCTTTACTGTGCGTTATATGCACACCCATTCTTTTGAATATGTCTACTTAGGAGTTACAATAATATCAAAAGGCAGAGAGAAGCAATGCAGGACAAACACAACATAAAATGGGAGAAAGAGGACAGACATATGCAAAGGTGGAGGCAGAGGGTGAGTGAAGGACTGAAAGAGAGACAACAGCTCATCTCACGACTGCTTTGACCTCTACGGCTGCATCCTAAATATCAGAACATTTGGCGAAAGTTCAGGCATTGTTTGTGTTGACCTTCTCTCTCAGTACACCTTAATACACTATTGAACCGTAAGCCTGAAAGTTTCTTTTGGTTAAGTTCATAATGGAAGACCTTGAGGTCTATCTATGAAACAACTTTGGAGTGAAAGATTCCATGTAAATTAAATTAAAGCAGCCATTATATGATGCCAGAACAGGAAAACTTCAAAAGCTTTGAGATCAAAACCCCTTTGACTTCGCCTCTGCTGTTTTTTTCTTCAATATCTATAACGCTTTATTCATGCCGTACAAGTAGAAGCGATTCCCAAAACTAACATCTGCGCTTTACTCTTTTTTTAATTAGCAATTAGGCATTTGTTTCTATAAAACTGACTCACTAATTTGAACATGTTTTAACTTCATTTAAGGATCCCATGCTCCTCCGAGGGGAAGGAAACGCTACAATCCTTGAGGGTTAAATAAAGCACTTTTTTGGAAAAACAAGCTAAAAAACAAGGATGTTTTTCTTGTTTCCTAAAAAGCCGACCTTTAGAAAATTCAAGGTTTTCACCCAACAGCAACGATTAAACGTCTCAGGAGAAAAGAGGAAGGAACACGCTCAACAATAGGGAGTGTGACTGAGATGTTATGAGTTAAAATTACATCCAGAATGTGAAATAGCCAACATGTTCTCACTGCCCCCACTGTAGCGTCACATTTGGACGTGTCAGGGACAAAACGTCACTTTCCACTCGTCACACACACAGTGCCTTTTCTAAATGAACTTCAATATTCAGAAGAAACGTACAGTGTCTGCTTTTCCCATGCATGCGTTCACTTTTTAAAATAAACTTAGCTTTAAAGTTTACTTACGCAACAAGCATACTCGTTTAGACTTAGGAAAAGATCGTCGGTGGGGTGAAAGTAAGTTTGTTACTTTTGCTGGTAAAATGACTACACTTGTTACGTAACTGTAACGTAAAGTATGGAAGTTATGTAAGAAATAAGTAAATGCTGACTTGGTTTCACATGGGACATGAACAGAAGTCTCCTGGGTGAAAGTCGGTGTATTTGATAAATTGGGACTGGGAACGGGTTGGCATTTTAGTTGTATACCCTTTTGAAGCAGTGTTGTGGAAGATGTGGACTAAGGACTGTGCATTCTGTCTCCCTTTTGTATTTTGTTTCTTGAAAGAAACAGGACAGCTCCTCTGACAATCATACACTTTGTTTATTCAGGGTTAGATGGAGGAGGAGCTTAGCCCAGGTGATACACAACTAATTGTTTTGTGTGTTACATTTGTATTCGGCTTAACATAAATTTATATGTGTTTTTATTCCTCCTCAAAAAAATGTGCAAAGCTGTCTTTTTTACATTTTTGAAACGTATAATTATTGAAATTCAATCGCAGCTTCTTCCATTCTGCTTTGTGCTGATCTACTGCCACCTGTAGATCACTGTGATAATGTCAATGTATTGGTAGGAATGTTCACATCATCCGTGTCCATATGTGTCCTAAGTGCGCACGAGAACAAATTAAATGGAGACCACCCACTCATTACACACTCAAAACATTGCTCCCTTACGCTAGTAGTCATCAACAACACCACAGAGTATATTTTGAATAGTTTGCTTGGCTAGCATGAACCAAGTTCAGTATGGTTCCCTCAACAGAAAGGATCCAATTGTCCTATAACTTGAAATGTAAACTGAATCTAAACTGTAAAGTTAAAACAACAAATATTAGCCAGAAATTCTATATTTATCTCACGGAGAAGTGACTATCTTGTTGAGTTCAGTTATCTGTAAAGTCTTGGTAAATATATTAAATACAATTTAAAAAAGGTATAAAAAGGTATTTTGTTGCCAGCTATTTGATTGACATTCATTTTAGGGTGGTCACTTTTTTATTTTTGAGGATGTTTAACTGTTATGGAAAACATCCTGAATATTTTCTTCTTCCTGCTCCTTCTACTTTTTAATTATTGACATGGTAGTAATGCGTATTATTAACAGCACAAGTAGTGTTATGTTATTGAAATCCAAAATGGTTGCTGTTGTTTTTTGTCTTTGTGTTCAGTTCATTTATATTAATTTAATTTAATTACCAAAGGGCACATTTTGTATTGCACTAACAAAAACATTTTAACAATTAAAACAGCAATGTACTCCTGCAAAGCTCTTGGCTGCCAGCTCATCTCTTTATGTTGTTGTGATCCACAGAGGCCTCCAGGTTCCACTTCAACAAACCTGAGAACTACATCAGCATGTACCACCCGGAAGGGAGCAACACGCTGTACGTGGGCGGCCGGGCGATGGTCTACATGTTGAGGTTCACTAACAGAGGGGTCCGCGACCTGGAGGTATATTTTCCTTTTAGCTGTGTTTGCTGTATTGTACGCAGAGAGATATTTAATCTTTTTGTAATGGGCAACCACTATGCTGCCAAGCAGAGTGGTTATAGAAGATCAGTTGCCAAACATCAGCTGAAATACTAACTACCGTTTTTAAGTCGGTCCACTTTTATAACCGCTTTGGCAACCAACCAATGTTTGGAAGTGCTGTTAGCACATTAAACTTAAAGGCGTTTCACACAGGGGCCGTTTTTGTTTTTCTTCATGCAATTAATATGCACGTCAATATATATTTTCGAACTGTTGTTTTTGTCATAAGTAATTTCATACAGAACATAATTATTATGCTGCAAAAAAAGCAATTTATTGTAATTATCTGATATATTTTCTGAGCTGTCACACTTCTACTAAAAGCATAACCAATCATATTCAAATGTTTACACAATAGTGTACAACAACAAGACACATACAAGGCATACTTGTTTACCAGAGATTTAAGTTTTCATAACATTTTTTGCATTTTGCTAAAAGAAAACTCAATACAAGTGGAGCAGTTTAGGCTTTACAACAACTTAGCCAATTCAGTTTGAATATTTTTGAAGTAAAATATTTTCAGGTGAGAATTCTGAAATGTTGTGTTGTTCAAGTGTATGGTGTGTAAAACAAGCATCAGGGACCTAAAGGTTTAGTCAAAGTTTAAGGACCTGTTTGTCTGATTAAACCTACTCACAGGACTGTTTGGGGAAAGAGTGGGCTTGATTGACATCTCCACAAATAACAAAATTGTTACGTTTAATCAGCCTTCAAATAAAAAAACATAACTTTCTACATTCCCGGTGGTGTACCAATTAAACAAATGTGTCAATTTGTGAGGAGTTGGTAGTTTTTTTTACCTCTGTGAAGGTTACTACAAACACTGTTTGCCAGTGTCTGGACTACAACAAATATATAGTCGGCCTTCTGCTGTGAGAGCAGAGAGAAAGAGATGACTGCCACTGACCCAGTTCAGCAGCTGAGGGCAGAGGAAGTTGGGTCATGCATACATTAATGAAGCGATACATATCTCTCCCCCTGTGAAGAACAAAAACATCATTTACTGAGCGAATAATGTCAACATATAGGTTCAAGATTACACAGTGTGTGGGCTGCGGTATCAGCGCTGACTAGCCCGACAAAATGAAGAGACCGTAAACTCCATGTTTCAGCCAAATATGACTATGCCCTATTTTTCGAAACGATTGCTGGCTTAGTATTGGGTTTTCCACATTGGAGACAAGAAGACATTGAGGGACTGTTTTGATGTTTGATGCCGGGTTTTCTGACAGTTTGTCAGGAATGATTTACAGTGCAGATTTGTTCAGCCAAGCATAACAGTTGAGAAAAAAATATTTTCATTTCTTAAAAAGAGCATCGACGGCCACGCGGCACGAGAGAGCGAGGGCTTATTTTGTGGTGTTAAACAATTGTAGTGGGATACATTTAATATGAAAGGGTCACTCAACTTAGTTATGTACTTTGCAATGGAGAAACAATGCTTGTTTGACTGAGGGGCAGTTTACTCTGAAGCATCAGCTCATTCCGCCTCTTCGTATACTGCTCCATCGGTCGTTCTCTCCACATATTTGCACAGAGAGCAACAAGTTAATGGCGGTTGTTGACAATAAATGTGACATGTGAATGTAAATGTGTCTGAGAAATGTTGAGTACAGGAGACAGGTTTTATACAGGGTGTACAACAAGGACGTAAAGCACAGTTTTAATGGGATGATACATTCTTGAATGCAGTGCACATCACATAGAGGCGTTGGTATCAGCAGCTGCAGTGAGGTCGCAGGTTGTTTCTTGCTCAAAAAGGGTAGTGTGAAAGAAGTTGGCACAAACTAATCAGTCCTTCCTCCCACAGATCCCAGCGGTATCCGACCAGACTGCAATTGATACCTGCAAGGCAAAGGCTGCACCACTCGAGGTAGAAACTCACCCTCGCCGTCAGCACCCCCATCACTTTCTACAATGCCCTCTCCTCCCTCATCAGTGTATTATCAAAGATGTCATCATCGTTCTCATCACCCTCTTCATGATCATTTGCAGTTGCACCACTGTGAGGTTAGTGCTACCATGTTCGGTTCTAATTATTTTTTCTAAGACCTAAAAGGCCAAATAATTTAAGTAAAAATAGTAAAGACACAAACAAATAAATGCATAAGTAAAGGTGATTTATAAAGACGCGATACAATTACACAGCTTCATCACAAACCAAAACACAGATGAGTAAGCTGTCGATAATTGCTCCTGCATAATAATTCCATGAGATTCTACGGAGATACTGAACGAATGCCAACAGATTAATACATTCGACCTGAAACAAGTACAACAGCGTGAGGAAGCTGCAACCTAATGTGAAAGGCTCCGGGGCTCAGGAATAATCTTTAGCAGAAGGATGCATTGGTGCTCAAAATGCTGCTCGTCAAAGAAATTAAACAAATCCGGATGACAAGAATGGTGCCTGTCAAGAGAATCAAATGTCTTTGTATTTTAAGGTTTAATAACCAAGACCATTTTCCCCCATTTTACATCAATCACATCCATTTGGGCATTCATTCATTTTAGAATTACAGGAAATTATCAAAATCATTGAAACAGATTTTTCATTAATTGTCGCGGTCAAATTCTGCATTTGCTCTATTGCTAAAAAGAAAATAAGTTGTCACCTCCTTACTCATCACCAAATCTATTATTGCGATCGTTCATATATGACTATACTCTCTTATCATATATCTATAAAAGGTGCACACAGTGCAATTATATCTACCAACCAACAAACTTTGAAATAAGACAGCTTAGTCAGTCAGTTTTTTTTGTGTGGGCTACCGTGATCAGCTTGTGATATAACAAGCCATTTGATTTTGCTCCCGTTCCTTTGTCTCATGAAGCCATATTTTTCTCGCAAGCCAATCAGAGCAGACTGGGCGTTTCAGAGGATGCTTAAAGAGACAGGCCTTAAAAACAGAGCGTTTCAGACAGAGGGGAATATATTAAAATGGTACGACAGTATAATGGTATACAGTATCTCCCCTTTAAGGGACAATTTAAATTTCAGCATCTATAGAGCCACGAGGCTCATGTCTGCAAGGGATCACATCCAAGTAATGCACACATTTTTACAAAAAGAATAATAGTATTACATTTAATTAACTAACAAAACAGTATTGCAAAGATTTAGCCAAACAAACAACAGTGTAACACAATATGCACAGAACCAAGTGCATGTATGTGTCCACTGTCCACATATGTTTTGGAGTACATCAGAGGCAAGCCCACAGGGATAAGATCAGGGTGTAGCTCAGGGTGTAGCTGGGAGGTCAAGGATGCATGTTATAATTTACAGATTCAGATCCTTGTATATATTAGATCATCAGTTTTGAATTATTGCCAGATTTGCTCCTGGCTTGTGGAAAAGAAGGCAGTGCTTCCAGCCGCTTGTTGGCGCTTCTGCCTCCTGTGTGAATTTGGCCCGATGGTTTGCAATAATCGCCGTGAATTTCAATAAATGTGCTGGCAACAGAAAATAAGTGACACCTTGCTTTCAAACTCAGTTGTTCTGCTCGGTGCTGTGAAAGTTCTTAATTATTTTCACATCTGATTTACTTTTGCTGCGTCAGACCTCAAAGTCCTTCAGTCTGCAGTCAAGCAATGTCTGCCTGGATTGTAGACTTCATTCAGTCATGTTTTAAAAGGCGGGATGGTTCTATTTCAACACACATAATGTCTTTTTTTTTGCCAAGGCAGCATGTCAACTGTAGTCTGCTGTGGCGACCGTGAGCATGTCATCATCAGGACAAGAGCACCTTTGCATTTCAATTAGCTAAGAAGTCCATTTCAATATTTCCAACCATATCTGATCTAAGCTAAAATAAATTATCACATGTGTGAGTATAAATCAAGTAGAAGTGTTACATCAGCTCTGGCACAAAACAAAGAAGGCACTGACTTGCATAAACATAGCTGGTGCTTCAAGAGGGTCTGGCAGTGGCAGATGGTGGCAAACGAGAGTGACACAGTGAATCTTATTCTAATAAAGACAATGGCTCTGGGAAGGGGTATGAAGGACAGAAGGCAACATTCGTCAGTGATAGACAGCCACAGGGTTTGTGGAAAATATAACCCCTTTGATCGTGATAGGAGGTTAACTGTAGATTATTCAATAGACAGACTGTATTCTTAAATCCACCTCAGGTCCAGTTTGTCCAGAGCACAAACATCAAAAGCTGAGACTAAGGAGCAAATACACTGACGGCAAATGTGGTCCAGGTTGAGCAAAACAAGAACAAAGTGTTGGCCTTTATTAAAGCTAATCTTACTTTGACCCTAAAAATCCCCCAAAATGACTCATTGTCAACCCTCACAAGGGTCTTTCAGGTTCAGATTATATTTGGAGAGGTTGTACTGCTCTGCTTGTGAAAACATTTGTATAATGTCCTGGCTTTTGTAGAGCTTTTTTTTAACTAAAGATTATTTAAAGATTTGACTAGAGATCCCTTTTTCCGGCCACCTCTAACTGGTAAGAGGCCTAGGGGGAAGACCAAGAACATCACTTTTTATGGCTCATTATTACGTGGATAACATACAAATTATAGTGCATACATTTTCATAAGTATAGCTACGAACAGTGTGATTAGGCAGCAAAAATCCTCAGATTTAAGGTCTCCCAACTAGACCGAATGTTGGCTTTGGACATAAATCATGAGGTGCAGAATGATTAAATATGGATGTTATACCCAGGGCCAATACACTGGTATTCCAGTGAGCATTGTTTGTTAGCCGTAGTGAGAGCTTCTTGCCAAGCAGTGCATTAAAACAACATGATGCGTGACAAGAAGCCTGATCAAAACTGATGCTACTGAAGAAGACGTTGGTTTGAGTCTGACAGCTACGAAGTCTACAACCTCAGTCATAGATTGCGTGGACCACGTGAAGCCCCTTAAACAAACATGTCCAAACTCAAAGTATTTCTCTCAAGAACATAAGCACACCAAGTAAAAATGTGCACACTCACACACAGATTACCCAGCCCACCCACTCGCCTACACAACACCTACACACACACACAAGCTTTGGCCCTGCTTTTTGGATTTGTTGATGCATTTCCTCCATCTCCAGTTTTTACCAGCCTTGTTTTCAGCAAAATTTCATGATTTGATTGTTTTCTAAAAGGCACTTTTTTGGGGGGTTGTTGCTATAGACACAGTAAAAACACACGCGACCCAACATGAGCGCCACCTAAAATCTGGATATACCCCTAAAGGTTGTACTCAGTATTCATTTCCATTATCCATCCAGTAATGCCTTTGATATAGAAGTCCATTTTCTGTACTTAATGAATAAGTGATGCATATGGGGCATAGCGGCTAAGCCCCCCGGGTGCTGTCTGCCAAAAATGTTCAGAGCATGGATCACCTCCAATTTTTCTTAAATCTCTCTCTCTCACTGAGCAATCCTCTTTTCGCTCTCATAATCTGTTTTATGTTGTACTCGCTCTTTGTTTCTCTATCTCTCTACCCCACCTTCCTCTGGTCCTCTGTTTGTTTTTCTCAGTAACCTAGTCTTGTCTGGTTCTCTCTCTCTCCCTTTGTGCTGCATTTCTCTCTAATCACTTTTCCACATATCCTCCACAGTCTCCAATCTCTTTTGCCTCTCTGTATCTTTAATCCCTCTCCCAATCTGTGTATTTTTTCCTCCCTTTTCTCTCTTTCTTCTGCCTTATTTTCTGGCTTTTGTCCCCCTCTTTTGCTGCCTCGTTCTCTCACAGCTGGAGTGTGATAATTTCATCACAGTCATTCAGAAAGTAAACGACACAATAATCGTGTGTGGAACAAATGCTGGAAGCCCCAGGTGCTGGATGCTGGTAAGAGTTTCTTCAGACACATTCCTTGTAATGCTATACCGTTTATTATTATGCAGCTTTTTAATGCTGTTGCTGCTTTTCAAGCCTAAAAGATCAATTGCAATTAGCATTTATTTATTAGCTCACTTATTTCTTTGTGCTGGTAAAATGAAGGCCGGGAGTTATGTATTGCCATAGAGGATGTTTTCAGTAATAAATATGGATAAGATAACATCTTCTAAACCCTGTGTGGTGACAAACACATAACTAAGTGTTGTGTCTTGGGATAGCGAACTGTAAGATGTTTACTGCATAATGACGCATGGCGGGAATGAACAGGGTTTAAAAGGTCAGACTTCCTCCGGGCTCAAACGTCTCCTCTCTCTCCCGGCAGGTAAACGATACTGTGCTGACTGATGTTCAGGGCAACGGGCAAATAGCGTCTGCCTCTGACATCTCACCACCCTACCCTTCCCAGAGGTCCATCAGCTTGCCTGCAGGTAACAAACACAGGGAAATAAATTACACGCCCACTAGCAGGAGTTCATGATTCACTGGGCGGAAAAAAACATTATCATCTTACAAACACAGGATTATACATTCTTCATGGTTTAGTATCAACAAAAGGAAGACACTGCTATAAAGAGTTGTGTTGTTGCGAGTGAACCTGAATGACCTCATGAATCAGCTGGAGGCAGATTGCAAACGACCTTGGTTAAAGCCATTGGCCTCTGTGTGCTGTGAGTGCACGGTCACACGTGCACAAATGCAGGCGAGTGACCATCACCTGCCGAGGCACGAACACTGATAAAGTTCAACTCGTGCTTTTGGTAACGGTGGTCCTGTTTTCACATATATATTGTTGAAGTACTTAAGAAAAGCTTGATGGAAATGTCAAAATTCAATAAAACTTTGCGCTAAAAAGCATACGGAAATGCCTGCGGAGCCTAAGCCTTTTGGAGTGTAATCAGTTCGAACAAGTTGCATTTTTCCTTTTTTGTGACTTTTCACTTTTTTGCTTGAAATTCACTTGATCATTGAATGGAACCACAGCTGGAGATTCATAACGTTTTTTAGAGACAAATTATATCCCACTTATATGTATTTTGTGGTTTAGTTTGATTGATTTGTTGATCTCAACTGTCCGCAAAAGCCATATTTGAACTTAGAAGTATATATAATGGAATAGACAAAATGATCATCTATTTTGTACCGTACAAATTTGCTTATCAAAATTGACCAAATTGACTGATTTGCATACATCTTGTAATCAGGAAATATTGCTATGAATAGGTCCAAATAGAAGGAGTCAAATCACTTATTACTTCAGGAAGTAATGAATGAAGGGTGTGTGTGCCACTTTGTTCCATTTGGTACGAGTGTCACCATTACAAAAAAACATTAATTTAAAAAAGGTGTCACTTTTTCCAGATATCTTAATTTGGAACAAAGCCATCTTCAGCTCTTTATATTAACTTAGCTCATTTCAGTTGGGAGCAGCAGAGTGACACTTGTGTGTCTCGAGCTCGCAGGAGTGATCTGTCTCTTATTATTACTTTATATTCATAACATGTACATGAGTAGATGCTTTTATCTGAAGCACCTCACACTACTTCAAAGAGCCAGTCCTCAAGAATGGTGTGTTAGTAGATTTTAATAAATCATGTCGTACTTGGCTGATACATGTATATTTTACCTTTAACAAGATCTAATGTGTTGCCCTATTAAAAGCAAATTATTATGTGGTTTCGGCAAATCGGTCAATATCTTCGATGAAAAACATAACTCTGCTAGTTTTCTTTAAGAGTAAATGTTGCGGTATAGCTTGTGTGGTTTTTCAATTTGTACGTCACAATATTCTTCAAAGAATTAAACTCAGGACAATCATTTCTAAATTAAAACCCCTCCATCTATACGTGAGTAGCTTTTTAATCAACATTTAACAAAAGGAGCCTCACTTAATTGAAAGCTATCGAGTGAATGAAGCAATCAAGGCCCTATTATCTATCGATGTGAGGGCCTTGCTCGACAGTATTATGCTGCATTAAAAAGAAGAAGGAGATGAAGAGGAGCTTTATTAACATTTAGCTCTTTGGGTATATTTCAAGAGAACTGGACAAACCAGATTAAAAGCGTTACCACAAACACATCAGTTATATTTAAGCAGACCCAAATCATACATTCTGCTCAAAGGACATTACAATCTGTACAGTATATAACACACTTTATCCTTAGACATTTAGATATAGAACATCTAAAAACTTAAATATGTAGAACACTTCAGGGCCAGAATTACCCAGTTTTATTCCTGTGCCTCGGCAGATCATATATGTTGTTTTCAAGTGTAACATCACTGGGGGATCTCACCACCCGGACTGCCAAACACACACAAGAGTCGGCCATCTGCCGTTGTGCATTCACATGGAAAGAACTCATGTAAAACATTGCTAAATGGAGCTGTTGAACTGACAGCGCAGACACATTCAGAAATAATTCAGACACAGGTTGTACAGACTACTGCATGCAAAAGAGAAAATAAAAATGTCAGGGCTGTGTGAAATCAAACATTTTTAACATTTTTTTTCTTTCAGATTACTCGTAAAGTGAATACAAATGGGGATAATTAGCAGAATTACAATTTAAAAAACATTTTAAAACCAGAATGGTTGCATGAAGTGTAGTTCAGATTTCTGCAAGGTGTGTCTGTAATGATCACTGCTGCATTGTTTGATTGACGGATCCCACAATTGGCTCACTGCCCATCTTGATGTGCATCAGATATGTGTGATTGATGTCTTCACCAGCTCCATACAGGCGCACATCTCAGCTCCATCTCGCAGCCGTAACCAAGACACGACTTATGCTGCAGACAGATACACAGGCAGATGCTGAGACAAAGTTTCTCTTGTTTTTTTCTACACTTAATTTAATA
This sequence comes from Taurulus bubalis, assembly GCF_910589615.1. Classification (NCBI taxonomy): domain Eukaryota; kingdom Metazoa; phylum Chordata; class Actinopteri; order Perciformes; family Cottidae; genus Taurulus; species Taurulus bubalis. The sequence continues at coordinate 9,275,001 of NC_136600.1, read as the reverse complement.
AACCAGCATATATGCCCACTCTAAAGTCTGCCTACACATTTTCTCTGCTGTCGGTAAATCTCGTTGCCAAGTTCATGGTTGCAATCGCCAGTTTCAAGTCTTCTTCATACAGCATGATGTTCTTTTCGAAAATGATGGTGCATTTAAAGTCAAATAGACCATAAAGCAGAGTATGCTTTAGGGCGGGGCTACAGGGTGATTGTCAAATCGCTCCCACGACGTTGTCCGCTAAGGCTGTTCACCGTGTTTCCAATTTAAACCTTTCATAGTGTGTTTTCTTTTCATGAAAATGATTTGTCACAGTTTGGTCACCTAAAAAGGACAGAATTTGGTTTTACTCAGCCCCCCATCCTCTCTTGTATCACAACCAAAATATCGGCAGCCAAAATTCAGAACTCGATGCTCCAAAATGGCCGTCCACAAACCAATGTGTAGTGTCACAGTCCACTTCTTACATGTAGTCTAGGTGGAAAATACAGGCCTGCTCACCAGACACTGTGTTTTTTGCACACCCAGCTCAATTGGATCAAATAAAAAGCAATTGTTCAGGGTGTAATTCATCAAAAGAGGTTAGTCCGCGCTGCAAGACGGCATTCTTCCAAAATGGGGATTGATTTTTTTTGAAGCAACGAGCCGAACCCTCCGCTTTAGTTGCGCTGCATTTTAATAACGATCAGTCCTAATGAAGATGCTGCTGCTACGATTTCAAGCGCTCCCTGTCTGCATCGCTATGGAGACAGAGCTCTAAGTGGGGTTATACGAATATGTTGATTGGTGGCTGCTCATCACTGCAGTCAGCTATTCTGTCTTGATGTCTTCTTCTGCTCTTGAACTCCTTCTCCTCCCCATGTCGTTTAATTCTGTCTCCGTCCTCCTGGGCCTTCTTTTTTTTCTCCCTCTCTGTGTTTAATGCTTTCTCTCTGTATCTTCCTTTCCGCCAGCTTCAGTCAATCCTCTTCTGTGTCACTCCAATCTCCCTCTGAACCGTGTGCCCTTTTCTTTTCTTTACCCACTGTTCACCCTCTCTTGCTCTCGTCTTTCTTCCTCGCTGTCTCAGATGGGAGCCTGTACTCCGCCATGTCGTCAGTGGCAGGTCACGCCGGCTCGATCCGCCGTACGTTTGGTCCCCAGAAACTCCTGAAGACGGAGAACATTTGGCTGCTGAGTGAGTAAGAGGGGGGGGAGACTAATGAATATGGAGATGGTGGGCGGTACTCTCTGTAAATCACCCACTATCATTCCCTTGGGGAGAAACAACATGTAGGAGTATTCACTGTCACCGTATTTGTGGTTTGGGTCACGATATTTACGGCAGAAAAAAATGCGATACGGAAACTGAAAGCAGACAGTTGATTCTCATAATGTCCTTTTTTTATAGTGGACATTTCTCCTCTGAATAGAAACAATATATATTTTTCCTCTTACCTGTAGTGATATTTATCATTCTGAAATGTTTAGCTTTGAGTTGTTTAGTTTAGGAGATATCGCCCATAGAGACGACTGCCTTCACTCCAATATAATAGGACAAGATGGCACTCCAAATTCCTTTACATTTTTTTACGAAAGACTCAAAAGCAATGTCTCTTTACTCACGATAATCCACACATACCTAGTTGATATCTCAATGGCCACGTTTAAATCTCATCACCAGATCCACAGTTTGCGGGTGCAGCCATAATTCCCTCTTCGATAAAGTACAAGGAGGAGATCTACTTCTTCTTCAGTGAGATCAACAAGACAGCCAGAGTGGACGAGGAGCCTTACAAGGCTCGCATCGGCAGAATCTGCACGGTAAGAAATCACACGTTTGATGAAATGTCCAGACACAACATGTTTTTCTACCCGACTTATCCATTGCATTGCATATATCTGAATTGTGAGCGGGCAATCAAAAGAGTGCGTTTTGCCCTTTCCAGATTGTTTCATTTAAATAATCGGTAGAGACGACGCGATTTGGCATAAATACTGTTTTCAAGGAAAAACACTGGTTTTAAGTGAATTGCTAAGAACTCAAGGATTGAAGGCCCAAATGTTTAGAGTGAACATGCAACATAGTACAAAGTGATATAGTACTGCTGTCATTTAGAGTTCAAACCGGAGCTATTAAACGTGTTGACTACCACTGGACTGATCAAAAATGCTCATGTTTATGGCGGCAGTTTTCAAACTCAAACCTCTGAGTCTACGTCATGGTATTTGATGTTCTGTACATGAACAAAGTTGACATAGTTAAAGCATCTGGGGACTTAAATGCTATTAATTTGCACCATGCTGTGCATCCACATTGTTTGCAAACTGTAAAAGGGTCTACGAGGGAGGGGAAGGGACTCCAGGTATCAATGTCACATCTTGGCAGGAGACACAAAGTAGAACTCGGAATCAATTTGGCAACCCCGGCTGCCCTATTATGACTTTGTTGTAACAGTCCTTTCATGTTATTTCCAGGTGGACGAAGGGGGCATCAAAGCTCTGCTGGCAGACTCATGGACCACCTTCATGAAGGCCCGGGTGATGTGTGGCTCAGGCAACACGCAGCAGCAGTACAACAACATGAAGCAGGCGGTGGTGCTGACCGCGCAGGATAAGAGGGCCGGAGTGCTGTACGGCCTCTTCTCCAATGCATGGTGAACTGGAGCACATCATCACTTTGACCACTCGCTTTAAGCTGGAAAGATGCGTATATACGTGCAGAGAACGGGTGTTGTGGGTAAACTCAGGCTACCTGATTCAACTCCTGTCTGGAGGCGTTTTGGAAATGGACGTGAAAACAAAGATGAACATGCTGTTAGAAGTATAAGATGAAAGGCAATGCCAGCGACCCCCGATAGGTGCCGTCAGTAGAAGCCTGAACATCATTTCATGTTTTCGTTTAATGCTGAGCCAATTTACCAACAAGGACTCATGTTTATTGGGAATAAAGCCCTTATTTTATCTCATTAAGTTTGTTCATTTAAGTTTCAGTTTTAGTCTACGATAATAATCCTGGCTGCCTCTGGCACCACAATCTTTGAATGAACTGTCAATCGTCCAGTTGCATTGTGGGAAATGTAGCCGTTTTGACAAGAATGAAGAATGTGTGGAATGATAATATAAAAAAAAGAAAAGACAATGGCTTATTTTCTGCAACAATCCAAAGCCTAATGAAGAAATCCCATTGTTATTTCTTAATGACACAGTGCTCGGTCCTGGGCTTGGCCGACAATTAATCTCTGCAGCACTCGGTTTGTCGATGAAACACAAAAGTTCAGACTGCCTTTCATTTCCTCGAAAAACATGTATAATAATACATAGCAATAGTTGCATCTGATTATTCAAAGGAGAATTGATTGAGATGAGAGCATATTTTGTGACAAAAGTGTAATGCAAGTTGAGGATGTATAATTAAGGAGTAACAATCCCTTAGTTGCAGTGTGCAGTATAATAAGGAGCAGAGCAAAGATGACCAAGGGCTAAATATTGATTTAATAGTCAGACATAATATTTACGTATTTACTGAAATCTGCTCGAACATGCAAATAAAATAATGAAAAACTGATATAAAAAACAAAGCTACGCAACAACACGGTAGCTGAAACTCGACCACAGACACAGTAGTACACAGCAGAACCGACACACAATGTACACAATATATATGCACACACACACACACACACACGCACACACACACACACACACACACGCAAGTTCCTCCATTTTATGATATTTTGAAAATGTGTCTTGTCAGTGTATCGGTTCCATATCATTTTGCTTTTCTTTGGAAATCCTGTTCCAGCAACATCAGCTGGCATACATTTGATAATAAGTACAGAAAACATTGGGATGTTCTGCAAGACATTGATAACATATTTATCTAATTGCTTTGCAAAGGAAGTACTGATTGCAGTTTGTATTATTTGCTCATGTGTTGCTCAAGTTATCAAACTGCAATAAACAAAAGCAATTATTTTGTTCCCATGTTGAAAACACAAACAAGTTCTAACAGCAAAATGAGAAACAATGCTCTGTTGCTGTCAGGATAGACTTGATGAAAATCAACAAACTTGTTTATTTTACCTTTTTGTCTGTCATGGCCTCGATCTCTATATTGAGAACACGAATAAAAGATGTGGAACAACTGCAGTAATAGTCCAGTTAGCTAAGCTAACAGGGCACTGCATAAAGCACACAGCACTTTGTATGATATCTCACGAAATGTTATTTTGAAATATTAGTATAAGTATAAGAAAAAACTGGTATTTCAGCCATTTCACCTCGCTGTTCGTGAATCGTGATAAATGACAAATCAATGTTGAGTAACTTGTCACGTAACGTCTTTTCCTAAGTAATGCCGCTTCCATATATATTTTTAAAACAAAACACAGCCTATACTTAACCTAAGTTAATATTTCTCTCAAACCTAACTAACTAGTTTTGTTAATAATGCATTTAATGTATATAGCGCTTTTCTTGGTACTCAAAGTCACTTTACACAACATTACAATGTCCTAAAAATTATGTAATAAAACAAGTATAATAATAAAACAGATACAAAATAAATAAATAAAAACAATAAGAGCACACAGTCATACATTAAAAGCAGTTCTGAAGAGGTGGGTTTTGATTTGTGTTTTGAATGTGGAGAGGACAGTGCAGTCTCGGATGGGTTTGGGGAGAGAGTTCCAGAGGGAGGGGGCAGCTATAGAGAAGGCTCTGTCACCCCATGTCCGGTGCTTGGTCCTATGGGGGATGAATAGGAGGTTGGCATCAGAGGAGCGGAGCTGACGGGATGGAGTGTGGTGGTGGAGCAGGTCGGTGAGGTAGGAGGGGGCCTGATTGTGGAGGGCTTTGTGAGTGAGAAGAAGGATTTTATATTGGATCCGTTGTGGGACGGGGAGCCAGTGGAGATTCTGGACAACAGGGGTGATGTGATCACGGGAGCGGGTGTGGGTGAGCAGGCGAGCAGCAGAGTTCTGAATGTACTGGAGTTTATTGAGGATTTTGGATGTTGTGCCATAAAGAATGCTATTGCAGTAATCATTTCTGGAGGTGATGAAGGCCTGGATCAGGGTTTCGGCAGCAGATGAGGAGAGTGATGGGCGGAGACGGGCAATTTTTTTAAGTGAAAGAATGCAGTTCTGGTGACTTGTTTGACGTGGTGTTCGAAGGAGAGGTTGCTGTCGAACACGACTCCGAGGTTGCGGATGTGTGGGGAGGAAGACAGAGTGGAGTTGTCGATGGTGAGGAAGAAGTTGTGACTGGTTTTGATGAGCGATTTGGGAACTTAGATGATCAGATCAGATTCATCACAGTTGAGTTTTAGAAAATTGGTTTGCATCCATGATTTAATGTCAGTAAGGCAGTCATTCAGAGTGGAGTGAGTAGCAGTGGTGATGGCCTTTGTGGAGATGTAGAGCTGGACATCATCGGCGCAGCAGTGGAAGAGGAAGAGGTTGCCTAAACCCAACCGAGTGGTTTTCTGTGAAGATGGATGTTCATTTAAAAAAAACTGCACGCATGTAACGAGCAGAAATTGACACATTTTGCTGGACTTTCGTAGGAAAATGCACAAAGAAATCTGTTCCAGGGCCACGAGCCGGCTGTGAGATTGTAGCTGTGGCCCTGCGTGTGCCTCATAACCACTCAACCTTCTTGTATGGGGGATGTAATTACTCTTCTCTCTGCCTTTGTTCAGGGGCAGAACAGTGATCTGTGCCTACTCCATCGAAGATATTGACCAGGCTTTCACCACATCCAAACTGAAGGGGTACAGCAGTTCAATCGTTGGCAATCGCCCTGGGATGGTAAGAAAATAAATTTGTCACACTGAGAAAAACAACATGGAGAAATAAATATAAGCAATTGCATGAGTCAGCCTTTGTTTTTTTTCAGGTGAAAAATTGAAGTGCTATTTTTTTTAAAGGGCATGAGTTAATAAAAGAGAAGCAATTTAGAACTCTTTGTTCAAGAGCATATTGTTTATTCAAGTGCCCCACCGATTACATCACTTGTCCTCTCCAGTGTGTCCGGAAAAACTCGACAACCGGAGGTCACAACGACATCAAAAACCTCGGGGTGATCAGATACCACCCGGAAATCGAAGACGTGATCCGGCCTGTCGGCGTGGCTCCACTCGACCTGCCCACGGATGACCAGATCACGCACGCCGTGGCGGACATCGTCCTGGCGGTCAATGATGAGCACTACAGCGTCCTGTACCTCGGAACAGGTGCGTGTGCGTGCATCTGCGTTAAAAGCGGTTTGTATTGGAGCAACAGCGCAATCCTCTTTCGGATTTGATGCAGTGGGACATATTCCATCTTCTTCAGGTTGAGGAATTGATTGCCGCGGCCTTGAGCTTTTTTCCAAATGGCCTCATGTGCTGTTCACTTTAAATAATCTCTACTGGCATTAGTTATTTGAGGGGATGAAAAGCAGCTGACTAATTAAAGTTCTTGTCATTTTCCCACGGCATCTCTTTGGCGTTTGATGTGCCGTTACTTGTCTGAGTAGTGCAAGTCAGCTACAGTGACGCGGCTCCGTGAGTAAGCACCATAGCGCTAAGAATGTCCCAAACAAGTTTTTAATGCCCTCAATTCCGATTTGTGTCGTTTAATATTGAGTATTTGCCAATAGTGAGTCCCAATCCGATACTTATCTTTTCTTTTTCTTTTTTTTCTTTTATTTACTTTTTTTAATTTTTTAAAGAACAGAACAATCAACAGAAAGAAACAAAATGAAACAAAGAACAAAAAGAATGATACTTATCTTTTCTAAGATAATACTGATGCATAGTGCACATAATTTAAGTTATCAAAATCAAGCTAATGCGTAATGCTTGACAATTGAATAGCTCTGAGTTATGTTAAGAAAAATAAATAACTTCTCTCCTTTTAAAAGGGAGTTCCAGTGTTTGCTGCTTTGGTGTTGGTGAAGCCTTTTACTCCAATTCCCTGGATGGACAGTATTTATTTTCATAATCTGTATATCCTTTTGGGGATTACATTGGTAAATGACAAAACATTTTAATTCCTCACAGCACTTTTGTCGCACTTGCAGTGTCATGCTGAGTGGTTGTCGTTGGCTTTTTACTGCATGGCAAGTACATCCTCGAGACACCGAGCAACATTATCATCACACTGGAGTTGTGCTTGTCTTTTTGATGATTCGGTCTCCACTAAAAAAAGGCCTAAAATAATGTCCCACTCTCAAGGTCTGGAAAAAAAAAAATCTGTCGCCCCAGATGTTTAATTGTCATCCTCAGCAAGTCACTAACTTTTTCATTCTGCTGTTTGGTGCTGAGCATGTAATGTACAGTTAGTTTATCGAGGCTGAAAGCAGGTGCTTGGTCTGAAAGAAAAGATTTATGGCCAGACTATGATTATTAAAACATCCTTAAAGCGGGACCTTTTTGTATTTATTATCTTGCCTATGGGCCTACACCTGCTTTGTTTCTGGTGGTCAGTTATTCTGGCAATAAGAATGAATAGAGAAGTGATTAAGAAGATTTAAACATTAATGCACAGCAACATTTGTTCTCATATCAGGTTGTAAGGCTCGACCAGTTCAGCAGCACAACACTGTGGGTGAGCAGAATGAAAAAAAAACAGAAAAGAAAAAACGTACAGCTGAAAGATACGTTTTCATTTTTAATGTAAGTGCTGAATAGAAGAAGAAGAAAACGAAGAAAAAAGATTCAAGGTCAAAATGTATTCTGTAGAAAATCCATTAAAACGCTTCCTGGCCTTCACACGACTGTTTTCTATTTGATCAAAGAAGCAAAGCTGAGGCGCTGCTGTTGCCCGTCGCAGTTACTCACAAAATTGCATTGTGCCTCAGGGAGATTACTATGGCAACCATCACAAGTCATATGCTCGTGCGTGCTTGAATGTCTCACCACGCTGAAGTTCACCCAAAAGATGAGCGCCGAGTGTCATCTTTCTGAGCGTAATTTATTCCTGCAGTGGACGTGAGCGCTTGTCATTCATCAGGCAGTTCTGGGTTGCTTCTAATAAAAGATCACACACACACACACACACACACACACACACACACACACCCACCCACACACACACACACAAAACACAACATAGTGTTAAAGAAGTGAGATTGGCCTCCCGCTGTGGGCTTTACTAACTGTGTCAAGAACAAGGAGGAGAGGATGGAGGGATATGAACAGCAGAGGGTCTCTGTGGTAAAAAGAAACCAGAGCAGAGTGAGTCTCACTGGTATCTCAGGCCAGAGGAACAGGTTGTACTGGAGAGCTGCTGTTCCACACTCACAGAGTGGTGTCTTGAATTGAACCCAGCCTATGCTGCTCAGAGTAACGTTGCAGTCGTGTGGCATAACATAACTTTTAAATCCTTACCGCGACCCAAATTCCCACGGTCACCTGACTCATCATCATCATCATCATCATCATCATCATCATGGCATTGCATGGACAAAGCCAGCAAACCAACCCTAATATTTTTCTCATTTGCAAAAGTAACTTTTCATTCATTAGTTTGTATTCCAACACACACACACACACACACACACACACACACACACACACACACACACACACACACACACACACACACACACACACACAATTAATCTGATTTGATTAAAAAGAGAACAAAGAAGGAACCAAAGACAGGATCAGGCCACAGTTGAGGGGTTCTGGAGGTCGGAGCCACGTCGAACAATTTGTGCTCGACTCCTCTGATCTTTTCTGAATTCCGGTTTGATCGCATTCCTTTTCCTTCTTCTCCTGTTCAATATTGCATCACCGTCAGGGCTGCAACTATCAATATTCAGTCACGCTGATCAATCTGCATAATTAATAATTCCAAACACGCCCATGTATCCGTACAAACGATAGAGAGAAGCTCCCTCCTCGAAATAATCCAATCTTCGGAGAGTGGGGCAGACGGACGCACAGCTCTTCCTGATGGATGGTTGCATTAGAGCAGCTTAAACCAATCAGAAGAGGAGAAGTGGCGAGCCAGGGTACACCTCTGGACCTGTTACAGGGAAATTGAAGCGCATGCTTTTTGGGTTCCCGCGGGACATTAGTCTTCCCTGGTGATGGAATTTCCAATGAATATCCTTCACAAAGTTGAGCTCAGAGACATAAACCGCACCGCTCGTCTTTGTGCAAGAAGAAGCGACGGCTGATATTAGCGAGGTGGCCTCGAGAGCAAACATAGAGTTCAAACAATAAATATCATTGACTGGGATGATGTCATCTCAGCGAGGCTCCCTTTGTTGAAGGCAGAAATCTATTAAGTGCACTTTAAATGAACCGTGGGGCAAGTTTCCCCCGCTGGAGTCTGAGCCGAAGGAGTTTCTGCTGAACCTGCGTGATGTCATCTGATTTCACCAGAATCCGACTCGGTGACACCGGCAACGAGCACTATTACGGCTTAATAGAACAAGATAATGACTGTCATATTAATTTCTGAAGGTCATATGGAGGCGTCGGTCTTAATTCCAGACTGTTTTCATGACCATGTTAAAAGTTCCTCACGACAATTTGAAAAGTTGTCCAGCTGTCTGCTTCAACGCAGGCGGCTTCGTTTGTGGTGCGAATGTAAAGTCGACCAGCTGGTCCATTTGTGACACGTGTATGAATCTAAAAGGGAAAAACAAATATATTCACTTGATGTGGGCGCTGATTATGGCAGCCCTTTTTTCCCCTCATCACGTGTTCCTCTATTTGCCGGAGCTGTTGCCTGCTCTGCGAGTTGGACGTCATTTAGCAGGTCGTCTCGTTGAGGTTGATCTCTTTTTTTTCGATGGAGACCTGGGCACAAGAGTGAACGCGCATGAGTCTGAGTGCAGACGAAGGCACAGGACATTTTGAAAATGCGTATTGCTTTCAAGGCGCACACTCGGCTGCTCAACACTTCAGCTAGAGAGACGAGACTGTGGGTGGCACGCTCAAGGGCACCTTGATAAAAGCAGAGAACATTACTCATCTAATTTCCCCACACACGTCGTGCTTCTAGTCACAGTCGTCTAGCGAAGTGATGACGTTATTTGGAGGCCAAAATAAATTCATTTTAAAATGTGGAACTGCCAGGGCGGTGCCCTGCAGAGTCCCAATTAGCTAAACGTCTTACTGCATACTCTGTGTTTTAAACCCTTTCTAACTAGTCTCGCAGGGGACTTCCCCTGTAAGATGCAGGCTGACAGAACGCTGCAGGATTTGACACAGTTATTTTCTCTGTCTTTTGATCACCAGAAAGTAAATCAGCAGAATCCATGCATATAATCACCAAGCTACTTCCATATCTGTCAGCTTGAAAACAATGGTGTTCACTGCGAGCAGCTGTAAAGCTGCTTTCCTGCTGTTACAGACTCAACGTGGTGCAGATTGACTGACAGAAAGTCTTTTCATTATGACCTGATTGCTTGAGATAACACTCAAGAGGAACTCTTGCAGCATCTTGGTTGTGGTGATATGACCTTTCTCTAATATATATCCTCCTCCAAACATACTGGGGTTTAATGCCCCAGTTAACAGTTGGTATTTTAGTTTGTTTTTCTTGGAGTCCCTCTCGGTCAGAAGTGGCTCAAGTCCAGGGAATATTTACGGTAATTGATACAGCAGGAAATTAGATACAGCACTGTATTTAAAAAAAAGTCAAGTCCTGCAATATAAGACCTGGTCCAAAGATAGTTTAGACTAATTCAAGGCCAGAGTAAATAGATTCCTTTTCATAGTTGAGTCGAGTTTTTGTTTTTTTGAAGAGATATAGAGTAATCCTATCACTAGAGATAACACTGACATTGGACATTTCTGTGAGATGCCGAATTGTTTGTTTTGTCATCCTTTTTTTGTTCAGTTTTACTGTTTCTGTTTGTTAAGTGAAATAAATATCAATATAGAAATACATGAATAAAGAAACACATACATAAATGAAATGAATCCTCATAATAAGAATTATTATTATGCATTATATTATATGCTGCATCAAATAATGGAGGGTTAAGGACATATGTATTCAATTTAAGTGTGGGTGAAATCACTGATTCCCTGCAAGTCAGGGCCAGATTGAGCCAACAAAGCTGAACACATTGCACATGAGTCGGGCCTCTGAAATGCAACAGCCGTGAGGCGCCTGATTATGAGTGTGTTGTGCCAGGACCCTAAATAGAGGCATAGGACGCATGACATGTTAGTAGAGCTCAGTTAGCCTCTGAAGGCTGGCCAATGTTGGAAATGGAACAAAAGAACAGACAGGAGTGAAATAGTTCTTCTCTTTCTGTAACTCACTGATAGGTTGGTCACCAGAAGATGTAAAGCTGCTTCGACTTTTTATTTTATTTTTATTCCACAGACATGGAGCCGATACAGCAGAAAGATCCCCTCAGGGCATAGAAGAAAGGCCACAGACGTACACTTCTCTTTACTTGACTTAGTGTTTGAGATCAGAAGAAATTTTCTTTTTACTCACTGCGACACTTGAGTGGCTTAAAGGTTAGAGAGGCGGATCAAGAGGTGGAGGCCCGGCTGGGAAAAATAGTTTGTTTTCCTTGAGACGTGAGTGACGGCAACTCAGTGTTCATGTGCAGAGGTTGCAACCTAGAAAGAAGGGGAAATGGACCTAGTTAACAAAATAAAGAAAGTTTGAATCTTTAGGCCAGCTGGAACATTTATGTATTGACCTTAGGGACAGAAGGTCAACAGGCAGAAGTTAAGGATAAGGAGTGTGTGCAACTATGTTGATGTTAAACATGTACTAGGGAATGTGTGTTTGCTGGAAAAGAATGTGCACTCAGCAAACTCTCCTGGATAAATAAAACCCCCAAAACTGATTATCTCAGCAAAAGTCCCACGAGTTCAGCATTGTCACCCTTTTACTTCTGCAGAATGTCGTGCTGCTATCTTTGTACTGACACACAGTCTTGATAAAAGAGCTGAAAATAGCTGCGGACAGGATTAAAGAATCACATAAAACATAAAATGGATGAAATGAGGAATGGTATCTTTGACGACAAGAAGAAGAAAAAAAACAGATTTGAAGTTTATGAAAAAGAGACGAGACAGTTTCAGGACAAAGGAAGTCTAAGTGACAGCAAGAATCTGCCAGCATAATTACGAACGTGAGAGTGCCTCATGGAGGGGCCATGCAGGAAATGAAGAAGTGAGATAAAAAGGCTTTAGCGTAATCACATTTTCACAGTGGGGAAGGAAAAAAAAACATCTTAGACGTCACAAAAAAACAAACAGGTTAGAACATCTTTCTGAAGGGAGCCTTTAAATCTGTCAAGTTATTATTTAGAGAGGAAAGAGGCGATGATTTGAAGAATGCAAGTAGTAAGAGTAGAAGAACATGTTCACTGGCGTTCAGTCAAATGAAATATCATCACACTTAGTACCAAAAACGTAGGCCATAAAGAAAATACTGTGCAGAGCACGGGGCTGTAAACAGTCTGCGAGAGTAATGCTGCACTTAGCTGACTGCTAGTGGAACAGCCTTTTGCACAAAACAGAGTGAGGGCTCGGAGCTACAATAAGGACTCCGTAATTATCCATTTTCAAACTCAAGCTGCATGCAAGACGGCGCTATTGACCCACAGCACAGCGTTGAGGAAAATAACCAAATTGCAGCAGGCCGGTGGGTCTGCTCCAAACTTTTCTTTGGGGACAAAAAAATAAAGAAACTTAAGTTATGAAGCTGACTTCATTTGATAGTCGGAGCAAATATGCACACAGACATGGTGCCTTTCATCATTCATGCAGCTCGTGCATGTTGAAAACACAAGTTTAAAAAGCTCCATATCATTTTTTTTTTTATCTCTTATGGCTTTTGTATTGGAAGCAAATAACTGTGACTGTTTGCTAACTCAACTGTTATTGCCGTAATGTTCCAATTAGCTAAACAGTAAAGGGCATTGCAGTTTGGTAACTTATTTAGTTGATCATGCTAACAGTGTAGCTACATAAAACAAGGCACAGAGCTGCTTTGTGTGCCTTTTCTCTCTCCGTCTATCAGCAGTGAAGACCTTTCTGCTCGAGCTAAACACACAACTTATCTCAGCCAAAAACAAAAAAGAATGCATTTTTTATTATAATTAATGCAGGAAACACAGTCCCACAGCAATTTTTCCACACTTCAATGTCGAATTAGTGAGAAATCTAGACTAGTTTTATTTTTTCCCCCTGTGTCACACACTGGCTTGGAATGTGACAAGTCAATACATTAACTATAAACAAACCACGAGGTGTGTGGGTCAGGTAAGCGGTGCACGGATGTGAGGCCACTGTGCTGAGGAGGTGTTGAAGGTGCAAACCAAAAGAAAGTAATGCTGCAGGGAAGGACAGAGGGAAGCTTTTATAATGTTAATAAGGCCTATGTGAGCTCCATCAGCTGACAGCCCAACCCTGTCTCCTAAAAATTACGTTCCCCCAGAACTAATACGCATTCCCAATTACGTTTGATCAGAAACGTATCTCCTCCCTGATTATGTTTGTGTTTGACGTATTACATATACGTTAATTATACACGTATAGGTTGATTAAACACGTATGTTGATTATACACGTATTTTTGTTTTATTGTTTGTGTTTGACGTATTACAAATACGTTTATTATCGTGTGTTTGTGTAATTGTTTTCTTGCTTTATTTAAGCATATTTTAATTTTTAAACTCTGCGGAGAAAAAAGAAAAGAGGGGCGGGGTGAGGCCAGTGACAGCCGGCCAGTGACAGCCGGCCAGTGACAGCCGGCCGGCCGCACCGGGAGCCCGAGAGTCAGTCGCACCGGGAGGCGAGCACCGGGGGGACCAGCCGCACCGGAGCACCGGCCGCACCGGGAGGCTCGGGGCTCGGTGTTCAGACGCTTGGCGTTGCTGTCAGGCCGGCGGTAACAGCCTCCTTCGCGCCGGCTCCGGTCTTCTCTGAGTCGGGTTGTTTGTGAATGCAGCCCAAAGTGTGTGATAAACTCCATCTAGTGCAGTAAACCACTGCGATCATCAGCAGACACTCGGATCTCTGTGGTCACATCAAGTGCAGAATCTGACGTAAAAAATATTCAAACGGGCGGAAGGAGTCACGGGACCCAACATCCGGTTTTCAAAATACTAACTGATATGAATGTGTTCAGAACATTTCTGACCACATCCAAACATCGTAGCTGTAACAGTATGTTGTGTTTGACTTATTACAACATTTCTGTAAGACCAGTACAGTTAAGATGTTTGAATGTGGTCAGAAATGTTCTGAATGTATTAGTTCTGGGGGAACGTAATTTTTAGGAGACAGGGTTGGACAGCCCTCCCAGTGTCTCCTATCCACACCTTGTGCTATTTTTCTATGCTGGAACTGGTCTGACGTCTGCTGGTTGTATATATATATATATATATATATATATATATATATATATATATATATATATATATATATATATATATATATATATATAATAAATGAGCAACATGTAAGCCTGAAACTGGGATACTGAGGGGTTTTAGGCTTTATATTTCAACCCTGAGTCCACTTGATTTTTACTGCAGAGCTCAAACTTTGTCTGTTGTATTACTGTTGTCAGTAGTGTGGCACTGGCTCCATCCGAGGTTGAGGTTACTTCTCTTTCCAGAGCAGTTACTCCTTCACAAATGCTTGTTCAAACAAATGATCTCTATACTCTAGCCTGCCATTTTGCCTTTAGCCCTCCAGCCTACCTCACGATGGAAGCTGTCCAAGTCAAATGCGTGTATTTATAAAACACTTTGGAAAGCATAACAGGAGCCGCAAAAAAGGAAAAGAAAAAAACAGAATGCTCAAATTTCCACAACAACGAGGAGGTCTTTGTGTGTACTTGTGAGCAGATGAGTTGATGCATTCCTCCACTCTTTACAATGTCTTCTCCTTCTGTACTTCCACAGATCAAGGCAAAATTCTCAAGGTTCTTCACACCAGCGAGGGCGTCTTCGTCATATCTCAGTACTCTCTGTTTCACAATGAGGGCCCCGTTCTGAACATGGCCATCGACTCCCAAAAGGTATGAGGAATAATGTCCGGGGGTGGTTTCAGTTGTGTTCCTGGTTTCACCGCATATTAAATTGACATGTGATTTTTAATGCAATTTTAGGAATATAATTTCACTTATTAAAAGGTAAGATGGTCATATATACCTGTACCCCTCTCTATTCAACTAAATTAGGTTATTTTTGAAGGATTTAAAAAAAAAGAAATTATTCAAAGCAATTTTAGAAATAAATAATTCCCTATTCATTTTGTATTGCCAGTTAAATATTGAATCCAGTCGCCAGTAAAAATGTTGGAATTGTACATTTATGTAAACAACAGGATACTGTCGACATTTCTGAACCCCAAAATATGTTTCATATGAGCGCTTGCATAAAGAAACGCACAATGCCACGTGGTCAACGTTTTGAAACAATTGGCCAACGGAAATACTCAGATAAATTGGGAAGAATGATCATGGTTTGTGGAAAGAGAAAAAACACAACACGGCATATAACAGGAGCTCTTTCCTGCTTGTTATACTCGTTATTATGCCATGCAAGTTTCAATAATACGTAACCGCTGCACGTGGTTCGATATACAATGCCAACATCTGGTGA
Source organism: Taurulus bubalis (assembly GCF_910589615.1). Classification (NCBI taxonomy): domain Eukaryota; kingdom Metazoa; phylum Chordata; class Actinopteri; order Perciformes; family Cottidae; genus Taurulus; species Taurulus bubalis. The sequence goes on along the minus strand of NC_136600.1, from coordinate 9,259,441 downwards.
CTGGAGTGTTAATCTTTATATCAGCCTTTAGAAAATATTAAATATCTTCCAGTCATGTCATAAGTATTCCTCATTTGGGGTTTAAATTGAGGTTTTTACTGTCCCCTGTTGGTTTTGAATGCTGCTTCAGAAAAGCTCTGCTACCGTAAAAAGAACAAAACTTTTCGGAAGATATTGACTGCCTGTAATTACTGTGTTGTAAAAATTGTCAAGGGAGCAGTTTTGAATGGCACACTGGCTGATTTATTCCAGTAATACTGGTGACGCAGTCCATTGCATCTTTTCCCCCGTAGGGACACCTGTACGTCGGTACAGCGATGGAGGTCCAGCGACTGCCACTGGCTGACTGCAGTCGCTATGGCGACACATGCAGGGAGTGCATCCTTTCCCGGGATCCGTACTGCGGCTGGGACAGGAGGAAGTGCATCCCCATCCCGCCCGGATACAACGTAACCACTGGGTATGATTAGATGTGATGTCACTGCTGCATAGCCATCATGCGTTTTTTTCTTTTTGCACGAGTCGACCAGAGGAAAGAGAGAGGGCTCTCAATAAAACCAGGGCTGCCTGACCTGAAGCCAAAACATGCAACTAAAAGAAAGCAGATGAAAATTGTTTTTACTATTAATAAATTGCAGTCGTGTTTGGCTTGGTTAGTAAATTGCTTTGGCTTTAATATATCTTGTGTATTTCCATTTCTTAACAAATCAATCATGTGCTGTAATGAGCCTCTGACTCCTTTTCTTCTTTTTCCTTCTTGACATTGTTGGATGATTTGTCTGTGCATGTTTTAATTTGTGAGTAACAGTTGGTTTATTTGGATGGTCTGAAGCCATTTGTGAGACTACTTAATGCTGCTAATTTGTCCCCTGTATTATTATTCTTTTCCAACAGGACACTTATTCAGAACCTGGACCATTCAAACTCCTCTGTTTGTGTGGAAGCTGCTGGTGAGCCCTTATCTGCACTCTCCCACTCTCTCTGTGTATCTTAATTAAACCAAAATAGGAACCTTTTTCTGAGCCGCTTCAGTAAAAAGATGATCATTATCATATAATGGAGTCCAAAAACCCACAGGGAGATTCTTTTTTTTTTTTTACATCATGGCCTGCCCTGTTTTAAAGCTCAAAACCCAGTTATAACCTCAACTAATCATGACAATTACTCCCCTCTGTAGGGACGGCTATCTGATCTTAACACTGCTCTTATTTCCAGCTGTGTCACTAATGCCACAGGTTCTGTGACAAGGTCTATCTATTTCCCCCAGAAATTAATAAGACATACCAGCCAGGTGTTTTGATTTTTAACTAATATCTTGGAGCAAAGGAATTATACAAAGCACAGTAAAGTTTCACAAAATATGCTTTTATCATATTTACTCTAATCTGTTATAGATTTTTAAATAAAAAAATACGTAATGTTAACTTTCACTGAATAACACATTTGATCAATCAATATTCACAATCACAATATGAAAGGAGTTTATTTTTGGATGAACAAAATGTATTTCTTTGTCCCTCCAGGTCTGAAGCAGCGTCGCACTTCCCCCAGAGAAGTGATGGTGCAGTCCAACACCTCTGTCTTTCTCCCTTGCCCCGTGCGCTCCTTCCACGCCACCTACCGCTGGGAGAAAGACAACTGTGTTAAGAACTATCCCTGCCTCTTCTCCGGAGACTTCTGCATCCTGGGGCCAGCCGTCGACACGCCCCTGAGGAACGGCGTCTTCCGCTGCATGGCCACCGAGGACGGGTTCAAGGTGGAGGTCATCTCCTTCAGGCTGGTGAACCACGGCAGGCCCTTGGCTGCCTCCCTGGCCTCCACCTTGGGGCCGTCGCTCCTGCTCGCCATGGCTACTCTGTGGCTCCATTAACCGCAGCTACCGCTAATGCTAACCCCTCATCCTTACTGGCTCCCAATGCGAGAAAGGCAAGGAGCCTCTGTTAGGAGGTTAGGTTCGCAGAGCATCAAAGTACATGGTTGGGAAATTGATTGATTTTTAGAGAGAGTCCAGAACAAATTCTTTATTTTTTTTTCTTGCATAAAGAGCAACATATCTGCAGCTATCTTGTTAAGATCAGAACTTTGAAATACATACTAAAAGTGGCTCGAAGTTACTGTCCATGAATTGATACGTCTTACGAGTTTGATTACCCATGATTAGGTGCTTTTGCGAATCTTTCCTATCTGATTTAAAACATATCGTATGAGTTGGGGCGAAAAAAAAACAATACCAGGCCAATTGTTTTCACCAGTCCTCTACTTATTTTCAAATTGACTTGACTGTGCTTATTTGTGAATATATAAACCTTTAATACCGCTCTTACATCTAATCATTCATCTTGTTAAACTTCATTGGTATAGCTCATTAGTACTTAGAAAATTGTCTGGTATTGAGATTTAAAAAGCCTTAACACTTCGGGGGACATAAACTGCTAAGCACAATTTTGCAGTGGAGGCAGAATACTGCAGCCTCAGTCAAACCTGGCGCTGTAATTAGTGCAGCTGAGTCTAACAACATCACTGGGAGGAAGTGTCAGCTTTCTGACAGGAAGTAGGCGGGTGGGCAATAGCTCATCCTCGAAAACATCACTGTGTCTCAGCACCTCCTCCTCAGATGAAGGCAGTGTCTTGCATCTTTTTATCAGATGGTATCAAACGTTGTTATTACGCCTTGTTCACAGCTTTGTCCGTCTTTTTATTATTTATTCTTTTTTTTGTACATGCCATCGTCTTTCTTCCTCCCCAGAGCATCAGAAACAAAACACTTAACAGAATGTGAAAAAAAAAACATTGCCCACATCTCCGTTGGAGTAAAAGTAGCTTAATATTTGCGCTACGGAGCAAACCGCCTTCAGAACCTCTCAAAAGGAGAGTCTTCAGAATAAAACAATTAAATAATTAAATAGAACTATCAATCAATTGGAAAATGTTACTGGATAATTTCTGTTCGGTCATTTATTGCGGAGAGACGATGGTTGCAAGTTATGTAAAACAGCACAGACGATTCTTTTTTCTTTTTGCTAATTCCGAGTCCCAGACAGCCATTAGATTTCAGGAAAAAGAGTGGAGAGCGACAAAGAGGAGCTAATCTGCTGCAAATGGCCTCCAATTCAACCCGACAATGGGTAAAGATGTGAACAAGGTGTCGTGCTATAGCAAATTCAATAAACACACACTTACATTATCATAAGGGCAGACAAAGCTATATGGAACCGCATATTAGGCTTGCATTTTATTGTTTGCTTGGAGAAAAAAAAAAAGGCTTGTACTTAGATCCGTGAAGTGTGTTCTGTATTTTATTGCTCCTCAGATGCTGATTTCTACCATTGCTGCCTACTTTTGTGACATTTTGTGTTGATTGTTTGGGTTTTCATGCCATAGTTAGAATGTGATACGTAACCTTTGGCCTCTTTGCCTCTTTCCCCAGGTACATCGGTGCAAATACACAAGAGACTGGTTATTTTTTTTCGTACTTTTGTGTCTCTATGCTGTGAAAAAAAAAAAAGCTTGATCGATTCAGAAAAGACGCTTAAACGATTTACAACTGTAACCACAACATTTTATTAAGACCAGGATGGCAGATTAAAGCTAAATGTAAAAGGAAGTTAGCTGTGTTTGTTGCCAGGAGTTCAGTCGCACAGAAGTGCCCCAAAAAATGAAAGCTAAACCTTCTGAATACTGAACAGCTAAATGAAGAAGTAGGCTCGTGCGGTGATGAATTTTGCAGCGGATTAGCACGTTCTCCAGAGCTTTGAGAATTATCATTCAGTAGTATTACATAAATCTGGCCGTGCCGAGCCTTCCACTGTGGCAGAGAGAGTCATTAATAGCCAATTAGACAAAGGAGCCGACTGCTCATACAACGTATTAGAATTTATTGTACACCGTCAGGGATAGGAGCAGCGAGCATGTTCTCAGCTGTGAAAATCTCAAGGAAGTGTTGTGTTCCTCACTCAGCTCGATTGTGTGTTGCTGCTCAAGGATCTGTGTGTTTTTTGCATCAATTTGAAAACAAAGCTACGTTGAGCAACCTTGTCCTCCTTCTTATATTCATTTGCAAAAATCCCTCGCTCCTTATACCTGACATAATATTTGATCCTGGGTCAAACTATGAGCGTGTGTACAACATCGGTCTTCCCCACAACCAAACTCACAAACCCCTGACATGCATATTAATCGTCTTCGTGCGTCTGTGTCGATATCACGGTGGGAAATTAACACCAGCCACCGGCCAAGTGCTGGGAAACATTGTGTGGAGGCTGTTGACGGCACTGTCAGAGACCTTTGGCAGGATACTATCTCAACATACACAGATGGACTCAAGGCGTTTTCCTGTGTAAACTCCTCTATACTGTAACTAGAACTGCTCTGTATTTGTTGTGATTGGACTCAGAAAGCTGTTATCACAAGCCACAATGAGAGGAGAAGCCTATGCTATCCATTTTGGCAACTTGCCCTGGTATTAGAAGCTTCCTGTGTCCCAAGTCCATAACATAGAGCTCAACCCAGTCGGCAAAAATGTGTGTTCATGAATCTTTCGGCCTTGTGTTCAGCTTGCAGAGACGCACAATGCCATGTGGTAACGTTGTAAAACGCTTGGTCAGGTTCAGGCAACACAACTACTAATGTAACAACGTAATGTAACTAAACGTAACGTAACAACGTAATAACGTGACGTAAAAACTTGACGTGAAAGCGTAACATAACAACTTAACAATCGTACATAAATAACTTTCACCCTGAGTGAACTTTCATATTCAACAACAGACTCCTGGGTGAAAGTCCTGTGTTTGACCCCATAAAGGGCTTTCTCAGTTGTTCGGCTCGTGAGGTAACTTCCATCAACGCTCGCTGTATATACTACGTCAATGTCAACATTCAACAACTCCGTGGTTTCCAGAAACGTACAATGCTAAAATGTTCCATCACGACTGGGTTGATGATTCTGTATCGACTGTCTTCAAATTCTCTTCGGACTTGCATGGACCAGTAGCGCATTTTCCCAAGCATGAGACTGTTAATGGGGAAGTGTTTTAAATACTAAGGTTTTAGAGTGCATACGACTGGATAAATCAAACTTGGATTATCCTGCACGAGTCGTGTGAGAGTTCGTAAATGGATGTTTGGATGTAGCTTTGCTGTTGTTAAACGCTGCCCCAATTTACTTCAATTCATCGAGACTTTTCTCTGTTTCTTCGTTAATTTACAAATGGACTTTGCTTGGATAAAGTATTCCTTTAACCAAGTACTTTACGTTGCCTAAAATGACAGTGTTTATTTGGCAGAAGTCTAAAGTGTGGATTTGGGACACAGGGTTTGTTTTCTCACCAGAAGAGATAACCTTGAGTTTAAATGGGGTTGTTGCTTTGCAGAGATAATTATACTTCTTCTCTTCATGAGGAGCAGCGCTGCTCCTCAGGCAGATGAAATCCAGCTTTCATCACTCAGTACTTTACCCGGTCATCATCTTCAACTCCACAAGGCTGTTTTCCAGCTGTTGCGTGGCATTAAGATTAATAGCATTTATACCAACTCTACAAACCTCTATGTTCAAGTCCTTGCTTTGATAAGGATGTTCACACGGCTGCTCTATCGAAATTCAGTTATCACTCACTCAAATCCGTCATGGTTCGCCAGTCCGATAACGGCTTATTTCCTTCAAAGCAAGCTCTTGATTTGCCTTCAGGAAACCAATTTAATGGATCGCGCTATCTGCTGTAAGCAAATCAACGTCGAGTGAAGCGGGTCACTGTTTTTGTTCGCTCTGGGGTTTTTGAGTGTCAAGTACTGTACATGATGTGTGCCGACGATTCTGTGTCTCGATATACCTAATTTTAAGTAACATGCCGAACTCTATTCTATTGGTGCCATGCCAGTCTAATGTCATCTCATAACATGTATTTTTAAAAAACAGATATCTATAGTGCAATAGATATTCATGTAACAAACCCATATTGACATGTGTTTCCCTAAACATGTGCGGTGAAAATTAATAAAACATAAGTATAAAGAAATGATTTACTGTGTTTATTTAAAAGAATTATGAAACTGAACCATCAAATTTAGCTTTAAATTCCATTAATTAACCCATTAATAATCAAGGTATTTAATGGGATATTAAGGGTATGGATTAAGGGTATGGATTGTAGTATATACAATTATTATGACATAGCCTAAGGGCTTTCTTTTAATTAAAGGGCACTTGTAAAGTTTTTTTTTTATGTTGAGGGGTTTCCCCCTTTAAAAAAACAATGAATCCATGCAGAAAACTCTTTCAACAATAATGCATTAAAATCCATATTCGTTTCCATTCATTCATTCCATACTTTACCATGGGGTAAAGCAATTAGATACTTGAATAATGAACAATGATTTAAAATATATCAATTTACTCTAATATTTACATTAAAATGTATGTAGTTAAGTCAGGGCTTTTGAAATAAAAATGTTGCTGAGGGGCTTTAGTCACCTTTTCAGAGAACAGTTGTTGGAAATGATAAGAAGGTGCACGTAGACTTTCACACAAGCAGAATATTGTGGAAATCTGCATCACAAAATGGTTGACACGTAGTGTAGTTGGAAGTTCCTGTCAAGACAAGCAGGCATCATCACCATCTGCTGGCCAATATTTGGTGTATTGGCAAAATTTGTAAAAGGACATACCGCCCATTCAGCATCTCAAATCATATGACACAAGTCATAGATCCAGTTGTGATTGGTTATTCTTAAAACTTTCAGCTGATTCCAGTTGTTGTAGCCTCCCCTACCCTGATCGATGGTATTTTATGAGTCTAGAATGAGCAATCTTCTCCATGTATCAACATTAATGTGGCATGGTTGTCAAACCTGTCAGAGATGATGTTACACCAGCCAGCAGGCTACGTGTTCCATAAAACATTCATCAATCTGAGAAAGACGGGCTTCCCTCTAAAGTCCTTTCTCAGATTGATGAATATTTTATGGAAAATATCCAAATGTGTTCGTTTAACAGTATTTATTGAGACTACTGAGTGAACTGAACGCACCAAAAGTCAAACAGTATTTGGGAACCTGACTACATGCATGCTAATTAGCTTTGTTAAGCAGGATACAAGTTCATACTACAGTGTATGTTGTCCCAAAATAGTTCAGTCCCGACTTCTAATGGCTTTTTAATAACAACAAGTTAATGACGTAGGAGAGATATAGTGGCAAATACACCTGTGTGGGCTTGTGCATCGTTTAGCACCACAATTGCAAATACCACCATACTTGTCATCACAGTGCCCTCTTGTTGCAAAGTGTCCTCATACAACAGTTTGATATGTTACAGAAAGTTAATCTGTTCTTTTTCTTTGTTGTGTTTAGGCCACGAAACTAGCTGGTTAGTTGAAAGAAAAGATCTCGGTTTAAAGTAACTACGGATGCGGCATTACTTAAGTATTGAGGTTTTGTGGCAAATAAGTCAACGTTGACTTCTGGTTTTACACGGGACACAAACAACGTGAAAGTACTGAGCTTTCTACCCCAATTGTCCAACCCAACCTGTTCCCTACGTGGACTTTGTTGCTCTTCATGCTATGTCACCCTACCAGGCTCACACTTATGCAATTGTGAATAAATGAAGCTCAAACGTAAATTCAGTAAGGAAGACACTCTTTCCTCTCCGGTTCATTCATAAGCTCAGTCTCTAAATCTCACAGCAATTACTCAATCAGCTGATTGGGCGCGTGTATGCTGAATGAACCACACACTGAATGAAAACACACTGTGAAAGGAATAAACTTTTACTATGAACACGAACAACTCCCAGACCGGACAACCGTGATAGTGACTTGTCAATCACAAAACAGCCTCCGCCTTAAAGCATACTCTTTATGGTCTACTTTACTGTAAAAAGACCATCATTTACGATATGAGGAGTCGCCCCCTGGCGGTTAGTAGAGAGTATGCAGCTTTAACACATGAAGCATTGACTTCTATACAACCAGAGTATAAGGCTCTTGGGCACTGGCCTTACTTTTCAAAACCGGAGGTTGCCGCCTGCTTTACACAAATTTGAATCTCGCAAATATGGGTATTTTTAAAAGAAGATGACCCCTTTTCAAGCTGAGGGCTTGTGACTGCTGTAAAATATGAATTTATAGTTACATTTCACATCAGCCATATAGAAACCGTTCTGAAGATAACTCAAGTTTTGCTAAATTAACAACTTTTGCCAGATAGTTTCATGTTTTGTTGTTTTGCTTGCTAAAAGTAACGTGAGAAGACCACTCCTTCAGTAAAAGCAGCCTGTTGCAGAAGTGAATCAATTCCTGAGCTTTTTCCTCAGAAGCAAAGCCTTGCTTAACAGGAAGACCCTGAGTGGGAGTCTCTATCTTACTCTGCAAGCTCACAAACAAATTGCTGCCTATCAACTCTATTCATATTTTCTGGCTGAATTTAGCAGAAGAAGCTATTGAATATAAATCCTCCTTTCTTTGTAATTGGTTTGGCACATCCATTCTTCTGCAGTTGTCAGGAGCATACACACATACATACACAAACAGTGAAGAAGTTCACATGTCAATCTTCTCAGTGGCAAAAAAAACACAGACACAGCAATAGATTTCAAGCCAATGCCCCAAAATACATCAATCCATATTCCATTATAATTGCTTCAGATGTCATATCTCTCCAAACAATGAGGTAATCTTTCTGAGAAAAAAAAAAACTGCTACTATTGTGGGAAAGGCTCGGTTCCAAGAACTAGAATAACTGATCGGTATCCTCTGAGCCGTGAGACAGAGTCCTCCCATGCGAGTGCTGGACGATGTCCTCAGCTGAGAGCCAGACAGTGACCCAAGCATGATCAAGCATGAAACCCCAACTTGATGCACTCTTGTCACATAACCTGGTTCTTCCTGAGCCGATCGTATGAGGCAACATTTCACAGTTTCCACCCGTTTCCAACCTTGTATGAGCAGAATGCAGAGAGGCAACGTCTATATTGTCAACATATGATATGTGATATGTTCACTCGCATCTCTGCCAGCTCTCCAAAAATTCTGTGTATCATACCTGGCACATCGTGGACACCTTCATTCATTTTTTAGATCTTTAACCATAATTTAAACAGTATCAGACCTTCTGTGTTCTGGGGAGCTGGTCCAAAAGATTAATAGTTTCCACAGTGAGACCACGTGGGGAATACCTGCCAATTTTTCTAAGATATGAAATGCTCAAACCCCATTTAGAGATATAAAGTGAACAGTTAGGATTGAAACATTATTGTGTACAAATAACACCAAGTCTATCTGCATGGCTGGAAATAATGGCCCTGATAATGTCAACAAACCTCATGAATGTAACTAACTTCTGAACAGGAAGAACACCTTCCAGACACATTCCTGAGTAACACACACACAGGGAGAGGGAGAGAGAGAGAGAGAGAGAGAGAGAGAGAGAGAGAGAGAGAGAGAGAGAGAGAGGGAAGGAGAGAGAGAGAGAGAGAAAAACTGAAAATAGAGTTGTCCTAAGCTAACTCATCCAGCATTGAGTCACTTCTCACCAAGTGTCAGACTTTTTCACAGCACATTTTAACCTGCGCTGTCTGTTGAATCTGACTTCCCCCGTCAAGGTGAGTTGATTTGAATTCTTTCCGGTCATATCTGTTTCAAAATTTCACAGGTTAAAAGTTCCTTTTTGTAATTTTAACGATGGTAAAAACACTGGCACTCTGTAAACAGAGATACCAGACTTTGAATAGAGATCCGTCACTCATTAGTCATCACTGACCAGAAATGTGTCATATAACACCCGCCCATTTCGGATGTTAACAGCCAATTGAGTGAGCATTAGCAGATGTTATCGCTACCATTCTCATGCTTTAGATGGGGAAAACATGCTTCTACCATGTTGTAAAATTTAACATAACATTTTTTGTTAAATTGAAAAAACAAAAAACTTCAGATTTAATAAACTATCAGTCATTTTACCTGTTGGGTGTCAGCACGGCTTTCCTGGATTAAACAAGTATGTTCAGAAGGAATGTCACTAAGTGCATATACTCAAGTATTGTTCTGAAATACAATTTAGAAGTACTTGAACTTTACTTACTTTACTGTCTTTTCTTATTACACCACATTCTACTTTTACTTCACTACATGTTAAAGGGAAATATTGTGTTTCGATGGTTTACAATTAGCTGGCAGTAGTAGCTATTGCTTTACAAATTAAAGTGTATGCATACAAAACATACAAATAGGTTGTAAAATATACTACAAACAAGTACAGCTAAATTGATTAACTGGAAAGAGGACATTGTTATGCATTGATCACTTTTTACTTTTACTTCAGTAAATCCAACCAGGAAAAAGTTTTAAAAAAAGATGTCATTGCAACGTATTTTTACAGTGGTTTTGTAATCTTACTTAATAATATCAGAAAATGATCTCATTACTTTCTCTATCATTAACCATAACTTGCATCCCCCTCTTTGCTGAGGATTGGTTATTATATATATGACAAAATATTTCATACAAAATGAATTGAGGACAGTTGTAACTTTCACCATACTTGTCTTTCGATGGTTTACTTGTCTGACAAGAAGAGCAGAAAATGGAAGTTAAGAGTTTTCGAAGGATGATTTAAAGAATATGTTGATCCAGATCTGTGACAGGGTTGTGCCTATTATATGTTTATTTTATTAAAATGATAGTAGTGTTGCTCTCACAATGTTGGGTGTTGGTTGCCTGCTCAGTTGTCAGTTCAGACTTGTTCTAGTATAAATCACTTGACACGTAGTGAATGGATTGCCAGGAATGTTGGTCCAGACATTCATGTTCAATGAGTCCAATATTTAGTTGTTTATGCCCAAATACCTATAAACAAATGACCTTCCCATATATATTATATACAAACTGTTGGTCTTATGATGGGATTGGTTGCTAAAAATAGAAACATAAACTCACACCAGTCTTATCTTTTAAGATACCCGTCTCCTCAGGCAATCAGCCTGCTTAGTTGTTGGCACCTGTGAAGCTCCAAAACGGTAAATTGGCTCATTTCAGGCAGTTTAGTGCAGCTGTTATGGCCTGACTGATCACGTCTGTGGTGTTTTCTGCGGGGCACAGATATTGGACATGCTCTTGGTGGGATAAAACCACTTTAGAAGGTCATAAACTGTGTTTTTTATTGTTCAGGCCGAGGCTCCTGTGGTTTAAGGGACTTGTTTGTCAACGGATCCACGACTATTTATGTTATGATTTCAGTCATTTAAAAAGGTCATGTCATACCCTCTAATGGCGAACCAGCTTTCCGACCTTCCCTTTTTATCTTACACTTTCCCAAGTATTGCAATGCAGCCTTAACCTTGTTTGAGAGCTGCCTTAGTCACATACAGTATGTTTATTGTGTCCAGAGAACTGAACTGCAGATTTCTGGAAGTTAAAAAAAACAAACTCCCATTTTGAGTTTGACCAGTTTTATTTACTGGACCATTTGAGTTTGAAAACCACTGCGTGTTTCTTTGGTTAGTAGTCTGACAAAGTGTTTGGTAATATAACTGTCCCCGCCTGTTCTGGTAAAAGTAATTAATTGATTACTCATTCACTAACCAAGTTGCATAGCACAGACCACAGAACAATAGGTGGAGTCGACTCTCACACAGTACTCATTGTTCTGTGCTCAGTAACCGGGAAACGGTTGGGAGAGGAAAGGATGACTTTATGTATGATGACGTGAACAACCCAAACACACAAACATGTGAAGTGTTTGTCGGTGTGGAGGAAGCAGACCTGGGAGCTGAATGTTCACAACTCGAGTACACACAAACATGACGCATCACAGTAAAGAACATGACTGCTGTCAGGTGAACGCGTCACATGGAGGCTGTGGACAAAGTGCTGCCAACACGAGTCCATGAAAGAGCTGTTTGCTGCCGACTATTGACTGCAGGGTAAATATCACACACGACAATGTGGAGCGCTAAGGTCACTCAGATGACGCCATCCATGGCACATTAGAGAGATATCATAGTTGAATCAATAACAGAGCCATTTATTGATTCTTGTATAGCCTGGTTGCTAATTTAGTGCAGGATTACCACCTCACAACAGAGCTCAACGTGTTGCATTGAGTTACTATGGACCACATAGTGCCACAATATAGTATGACTGCCTGCAGAAATACATGGATCCTCATGTGAGATTGAATACAGTAAAGTAAAATATGTTAGAAGAGGATTATTGTCATTTCATTTATTAGTCCATATGTTAGCCAAACATTGCTGAGGTGGAGGCAGGTTCAGGAGCAGCGTATAGGTCGGATAAAGCAGCTCAAATAAGGCATTCTCTATGAGATTTGCCAATTGGATGCATAGAAGAGAATCATCATGTTTAAGTTTCCGTATCCAATACATCAAAATCAATGAGAAATATTTGCACAACCCATTACTATGGCAATAATAGGATGTCTCAGATTAATTTAAATTTGTACATGAAGGGGGAACTCCACCAATTTTACACTGCTGTGTGAAGTGATGTCACTCGAGTCAGCGTCTGTTCGGGCTGAAGACTTTATTTAAAATCCTTTTCTAATTCTTTTTTTTTAATAAAAGCTCAGACTTCTCCACCCAGATCCTTATCTCGGCTTGAGGTTTCATCCACCGCTGCTAGCATAATAATAATAATAATAATAATAATGTAAAAATGTATAAAGAGGACTGGATCCAGTGTTGGGGGTGGCCTGTTCATTCCTATGAAAGCTGCTTAGTGGTGCTTGAAGGCAAAAATATTTGTCTTCCGAGTATAAAACCACCCGGATCTTACTGTGATCCCGTACAGCAAGTGCACCGGCGTTTTCTTTTGCCGCACCGTATCCGCTCCGTCTTGGACTCTTTCATATGAAAGAAAACATTTTTTTTGCTGCTTCAGACAAATTAGCTGGGGGCTAAAGCATAACACACACGACCCTCTGACCTAACTGTCGGTGGTGTTGTTGCATTGTGGGTAAAGTAGGTGCCAGGATTTGACAAGGAATCAGTATGCATGGGATAAATAAGATTTTGATCTTTTTTTTATATAAAACCCTCTACCTTGAGTCAACATTTAGTTTGAGAGGTTTACGCTTAGTTTTTTCCATCACTTATTTTATTATATAGGATATATATATTTTCTTTCACACAATGACATTGTTTCCAGGCAGTGTCAGTCTATAGATTTTAAACATGACATGATTTATGAAAGCTATCTCTCGGAAGCGAACGAAACATATTTTCCCACTTCTCGTGCTCTCAGCGTACCTCCCAGTAGTCTCTCCACCTAGTCCTATGTGAACCTGGCAGCAGGCCAACCTGCACGTGAAAGATATTGACCTGGGAAAAGGGCCATATGTTTTATGAGCATACACAATAAGGCGCAAGTGTAGGTGTTCTAGATTGTATGACCTAGACATCTTAAAACCATAAATATGTGTTGTTGCTAAAGTGATTGCAACATACCCTAACATCTGAAGCTGGGGAAAATGATAACCACGGTTGAAATAAAGGACAGCCTGCAGCTTTGCCAGCATATTAGTGCACATTCCTTTTTACAGATAAGGATGCATACACCACAGAGAAGGAAACTGCACACATGAGTCAACTGGAACATTCTCGACATCCAATCCCAACATAAACTCCTGCCAGGAAGGTTAATATCAAACACTATTTTACACTATAATGGAGTTCAATGCCATTTGGCTGTTTTTCTGAGACCCGTGTCTACTCACTAATTATAAAAGATGAGTGATATGCTCAATGCTACTCAGTGTTGTCAGTTTGGCGTGGCGGAAAATACTACAATTCCCCTGAGCCTCTTGGACTTGCGCCTCAACAAGTATGACACATATACCGTAAAAACCTTTTTAATGTTTCGGTTATGTGCAAAACTCCAGTTGAGAACGTCAGATTCATTTCTTTATTTTTGACTTGTCTGCTTTGTTTGGATGACTTCTAGACTTCTAGGCTCGTAGTAACTTATATTCTGGAACAATATTGTATGGATTCCCAAAGCTTGGTTATTGTCGGATATTACAAAATCATTTAACAACAGTGTCTTTCATGAGCTGAGTTTCACTTTGTCAATATTATTGATTGATTATCATGTAGTCTGCTGACAATTTCCAGTAACAGTTGTCCACTGTTTGCCAGATAAGATAGCCGAGGAGTGTTTCTGGTTTCCTCATTGAAGCAGCGTCACGGCAGCTGTTTTCGCTTTCAGACATTGTTTATATGTCAAGGAAGAAAGACGATGGCCACACAGTAAACACATTATGACATTAATTAATTCCAAGTGAACAATCAGTCATTCATATGAGTGTTGACCCAAGAGAAATGAGGAGTGATTAGCTGCATATTAAAAAAACAGAAGAAAAAAGAATAGATCTAACATCACAATCCATATCATTCCTTGGTGCTCACATGGCTGAAATGATTATACATCTAATGTGGGTTTTCATGTGATAACACAATACTGTGTAAAAAGCTATACACACTATCTTCCATTTAATATAATTGTTTTTTGGCTGCTGCAAAGTCATTTTAATTTAGTTTCCATTGTGAATCAAGCCAAAATTAAAGTATATGTGTTGTTCCCCCCCCCCCCACTCAGTTTTTTTTCTGGTGGTTGTCCAAGCTGTCAAAGATTACCTCAAATAAATAAGGAAACACGATATTTCTATGCTACCCATAGCCGCAAAGACATACATGTTTATTCATGCCACGTCACTTCTGGACTAGATAAAACCAACACTGTTTGTTTAACGAGGGCTATAAAGCTTGACGGCTCCTCCATGTGAGGGCCAACATAGTGTGTAGCCTTGGACCAGCAATATAAATAAAGGCTGCGAAGAGGGAATTTGAACAGTCTGCATTAACAGCCTTAGGCAGGAAACTATTCTTGAGCGGGTAAGTACTGTGCAGTTTATACTGCAATGATTGCTGCTGTGTGAGGGGGGACCAATGAAAATGTCTATTTTATATGGATGTCTTTTTCACTGCATATGTGCTGCCTGAGAGCACATAATGACTGTAGGTAGAGTGATGTGTGAAGTCTGTTTGTTCTGCAATGGCACATTTATGATTTAATGGGACATGATTGAAAATTGCTCACAGATCTTGTCGATGATTTTTTCACATCATGCAACTTTCTTCTTGATTTCTCTGCTGTCTCTTTTTAGGATTTCTTTAAAAGTGTGAATATCCTCTATCCTCTGTTTGAAATGATCCATGACTTTTGATTGAGACACGACAAGGGCAAAAATGTGGCCTGCAACAGACTGTAAGGCTGTTTTTTAGCATGCTTTATTGTTGGATATGCCTTTTGCTACTGAAGCAGGTGTCAATTACTTGCAGCCACTACTTTACCCCACAATTGTGATTCACCGCAACCAAGAGACGGCCTTGAGCACACAATCAAATATTTGAGTGATGGTTTCCTGTAGTGTTTGAAATTCCCTGTGGACAGACAGATGGATGAACACACACACACACACACACACACACACACGCACACACACACACACACACACACACACACATACACACACACAACCAAATGCATAATGCCCTCCATTGCGATATGAACTCGCAATGAGAAAGTAATCTATTGCCTAATTTTAGCGTTTTTCCCCATATTTAAAAACAAGAAATAACTTTGCATATAAACATAGACATTCTTTGGAAAAGGGTTATGACTAGACAGTAGTGGAAGAAGCACTCAGCCCAGTACTTATTTACCTACTGTACATATGTGAAATGTAAAAGCTGCAATTTTTACTTTATAGTAAAAAGTAAACAAATATCAGTACGAGAAAAGAAAGAAAAGAGTATACAAAAAACATACATGAACAAGCATATAAAGGCACAGAGACTAGGAAGAAATAAAAAAATAAACAAAACTGACAGAAATAAAGACCACAAGAATAGAAAAGAGCACCAAAGTAACTTTAAAAGTAGAGTAAAGGGATGAGTCTCATATCAAATAACCCTCTAAAAAACTATTTGAGTCAATGTTCTGCAATTTTTTCGGTGGAACAAAGAATATAATGCCAACATTTAATCTCTCATTTTCTTTTCTTTTTCAAGTCTGTCTGATGATTTGGAAATTGCTTCATCTTAGTGCCCTCCTTATTGGGGCACTTACATCCCCAATTCCATCCTCACCCAACACCACCATCAATGACAGAGGACCCTGTCACATCTACAAGTTTGGCCGTGCAGCAGACTGTCTGGGAAGACAGCTTGACAGTGTTCCATGGAGACAATTTCCATCCACACTGGAAGAGATAGATCTCTCCTACAACAAACTTCAAGCTGTCCGTGCTGACGACTTCCTCCGCCTTCGTCAGCTTCGCATCCTTCAGCTGGGGTACAATAACATTTCACACATTGATAACGATGCCTTTAAAAACAATGCGCTACTGGAGCATCTTGACATCTTCAATAACTCCCTGCAGGAAATTCCTGCCACAGCTCTGACTCCTCTTTTAAATCTGAAAGAGCTCTACATGTCCAATAACCTTTACCAACATGCAACTTTAGCGGAAAGCTTCTCCAAATTCGTCAAACTCCAAGTTTTGTCTATGGGCGGCCCCCTGGTGATGGGTCTAAAGAAAGATGATTTTCAGCCCCTGAAGAACATCAGGTTACAAGGTTTTGCTATCAAATGTTGCAGCAATCTAAGTTACTACGAGCCTGGAAGTCTAGAAGTCATCCAAACAAAGCAGATGGGCTTTGACATGGCCATAGATCAACGGCCAAATGCTCTCCCTACCATGCTACGTGACCTCGCCAACAAGACCTTCAGTGTCATCCAATTCCGCAACCTCTTTGAGTTCACGTACTACTTGGAAGAGGAGGACATTTTCCAGAGTTTAAAAGAGATCACAGCCCAGCAGCTCATCTTTCACAGAGGTAAATTCAATGAGAATCTCCTCAGGATGGCGTTAATACACTTGCAAGTCACCCCTATCAAAAGGTTGAGACTTCAGTACATCGACTTTGCCCGTTCACCCACATTTGTTGACAGCGGAGCAGCTTCCAGCATCACAGACCTGGCACTGGATGAGTTGGATCTTTGGTGAGTATCTTCCTCATTTGTGGGCCTCATGCGCTACGGTGTATCCATGTTGTGTAAATTAAGTGTTTCTTTTTTCCAGAAATTCATGATCTTGCGATCACACACATGCTATTGATAATTCAAGTGAGACCCAACATATGTGAGATATTAAAACCTGCAGTTTTTCCACACAAAAAACTGGAAGTATTCCTGCCAATTTAACCAACTGCATTTCAATCAGGAGAGACAGTGAGTGATTAGTAGTTAATGATTATTATGCCAGATGATGCGTCCATGGTTACACAGAATTTAATTAGCGCTTGAACTCCACGAAGAGATTGAGATCGCGCTGAGTTTGCCCTGAGCAGCAGCAATCTGTAGATCCCCCCCGACACTGGTGGTGGTGGCTAGAGGTTCTGCAGGAGTTGCTGGAGATGCAGATGGGGTGCTGAATCTGAGAAGGCAGATGGTGCTGGGGAGGCGGCGGGTCACATGTGACAGCGGCAGGACGCTAGAGACGGGGATAGAGAACATTTAAAGGAGATGGCAACAGCTGATACGATAGCGAAGAGGGTGTGACTGGGTGCGCCCCGCTGCTGAACAGCTGGTAGAGTCTGACGCTTCTGACACTTCTGACAGGGACATCCGGTATGACATGTGTGCTGCTGGTGAGGGACAGTATGAGTGGGAGGCCTATGAGTGATATTACCACCATTAACTGTTCAACAACACAGAAATTGATGAAGAATTTGATGTCATTTTCTGGTACAACACAGACATTTGGCACACAAAGGCAATACATCTTAAGTTTTTTCCAAATCTATTTCTTGCAGGTATATCAGCAATCCAGATGTGCTGCGATTTGACTGGCGCTTCACCTGGTTCAATAAAATTAAGAAACTGTCTATGAAGCACGTGTACTTCAACTCTGTGCCTTGCGATGCCTGGGTTGAGATGAAAGGCGTGGCGTTTCTGGACGTCTCCGATAATCGGCTGGAGAACGAGTTTGTCTTCAACCAGCGGTGTGATTACAAGAACGCCGTGCCAAATCTTCACACTTTTAAAATGAGCTCCAACGACCTGACCAGTTTGAAAGACTTGTCATCTCTAACAAGAGAGTTCCAGCAACTGCAGGTGTTGGATGTAAGCAACAACAAACTGGGATCTGCTGACACCAGTCGGGACTGTGTTTGGCAAATAAATATCACTCGGCTTATCGCTCACCACAATCCATTCGTGAGTGAAGCTCTCCAATGTCTGCCCACCACGGTGCACTACTTGGATCTGTCCTACTGCGAACTCGACCAGCTGGACGTGACGTACTTTGAAAAAGCCATCAACCTAAAAGAGCTCCTGCTGAGTGGGAATAAAATCAAGTTCATCCCATCCATGTGGAAAAGTCCATCGCTGCAGTTGCTAGCTTTGGATGGCAATTCGTTTGGTCTCATAAGCAGGGCGTCCTTCCAGGACATGCCTCAACTGTCTCACCTGAGGGCAGGGAACAATCCTTACCACTGCACCTGTGAGCTCCACGCGTTCATCCAGGACACGATGTCCAAAGAAAAGGTTAACCTCACGGACTGGCCTTGGAACTACAAGTGTTACCACCCGGAGGCCTTGCGTAACACAGTCATATCCAAATACATCCCAGGTCAAGTGACATGTGATATCAGACTAGTTATCGTCATCTGCGTCGCCACCACGGCAGTGGTGATCTTGATATTGATGCTGATATGCTATATTTTTGACCTCCCGTGGTACACTAAAGCCACTTATCAGATTGTCAGGGCCAAATACAGAGCTCACAAGGAGGGAGCGGCAGGGGAATTTGGGACTTTTACTTATCACGCCTTCATATCGTACAGTCACTCTGATGCAGACTGGGTGAGGAGCCAGCTCTTGCCGTGTTTGGAGAGTAATGGGAACTCCTATCGTTTGTGTATTCACGAGAGGGACTTCATGCCAGGAAGGTGGATAATCGATAACATCATTGACAACATTGAAAGCAGTCGTAAGGTAACAAAGTGGTTAGACTTGTACATGCCAGGAGTAGAACACAATATTAGCAATTGTAATTCCATGTTTTCATTCTCTTTCTTTGTCTTCATCCTCAGGTAATATTCGTTCTCTCCCGGCACTTCGTTAACAGCGAGTGGTGCAACTATGAGCTGTACTTCGCTCAGCAGAGAGCAGTGGGAAAGACCTTCGACGACGTCATACTCGTGGTAAAGGAGCCCATGGATCCCAGCTCCCTGCCCAACAAGTACTGCAAGCTTAAGAAGATGCTGAGCACCAAGACGTACCTGGAGTGGCCCCAGCAGGTCAACCAGCAGCCGTTTTTCTGGGCGCAGCTGAGAGGTGTCCTGGGCAAGCCAACAATGACCCGGAGGAGGACACTCAGTGTTAAGACCAGAGCATCATCTGTGAGAAGCGTTGCTGTGATTGGGCCTCCCATGGAGGATATCAGGCCACAAGTAGCAAAACCTAATAAGGACAAAAAAGCAGAACCAAAAAATGGGATTATTAAATGGAATAACAATGAGCTGTCAAATATGAGTAAAATCCCTGTGGTTGAATTGTGACCAAAAGGGTTAGAAAAACAAAGATTAGACATTTCTTCAGTGTTGTCTTAGCAAAGGCCTGAGCCCAGGTAACCTTTTGTGTGTGGGTTACGCCAAAAGCTGGGAGCAAAAGCCAACAACTCATTATGATGACAACAACACAGTCCCCAGCCTGCCCGTGGCATGCTGTCATGTTAGCCCCGAGGGTTCGAGCTGGGTGCCCTCTGCTCCGCTCTCCGGCTGACATCCGCTGAAAGGCTACAGATGAGATCTCCCATGTCGCACTCTGGGTAACAAGCGCGGTGCCAGGAAGATGTGGTGACGGAGCCACATCGTGAAACGGCCGTGCTCTGTCAAAAGCCACACAGGACATACAATACTTCATAAGGGCCCTCATGCAAGTACGAACAGATTTGTACTTCCGAGTGATTTAAAAACTTGCCGCGTTTGCCAATTTTCTCGGATTTAAAACGTTCTTTTAGGTACAAACACAAATTACGTCGTAGGAGTCTTGTGCAATAAGTCGGCTGTTATCCAAAAGGATTTTCAATCAAGGATTGCACATTTCATTACTTTGAAGAAACTTTTAGTATGAAAACCCAATAAAATTTCATTTTCACTTTGTTATATCCGCTATTTGAGTTTGCGTTGATGGTAATGTTTAAGTCTAATTAAAACAACACTATTTTTAAATATTTCTTCTGGTTAATTTTTGGAATCCTTCTAATAAGTGGATTGGCTCTGGTTTGTGTTGCAGGTCTTCCCCTAAATAAATCTACAATAACATCCACTCAAACAATATTGAATTTGACAAAGAGTGAGCTGGTTCAATAGAGCTTTTAAGCCCCGCCCACAAAAAGATCCATAAAAAAACATGATTATCTTTGTGTGTGTGTCTGTGTTTGTGTGTGCATAAATGTGCGTGCGTGCGTGCATGTTATGTACTCAATATTCAATACCAGAGTTACACACACACACACAGAGGAACATGATGGTGCCCATCTGTGCCAGGCTCTCCCGGGCCATTTCCATACTGGCAAGCATTTAAAGGTTCTGACTCATTCTCTCACTCAGTTTCTCCTCCACCTCGAACTTTTGACCCCTTGGTGTTTCAAGTTGACTGCTCCTGTATTTAACTATTACATGTATGGTCAGATTATCACCAATTTGATTGCTGCCAAATATCTTTTCACTTGTTGCCATGATGATTAATGTTTCTTCAAAGCATTTCAAGTTATTTTCCAAATGCCTTCTTTCCTTTTCACTTTCACATGAAGTATTGGCGGAATGTAACAATTTAAAGTCACTTTAACAGGTTTACATGTGAGGTCATTTTTACAGTTTGCAAATGGCCAGTAGATGACACCCTTGAACGTATTACTGTCTGGTTGAAGTCCTGCAGAGAGACGGAGATAAAGAATACTGGGAGTAATATAAGAACAATAAATATGCTTATCCTTATACTCAAAAACGGCCTCATATATGTTCTGAGAAAAGTTGTTGTGCAATATTAGCTGCTAAATATGTTGGCTGTTGCCATGCACTAAAACAAATAAGCTCTGTGGTCAATGTTATTTGATGCCTTTTTTGTATTATGTTGGATACGACTGTTGATATTTGAATATTATTGTGTATTTATTTCTAATCATCTATCACCAATGCGATAATAATTTTGAAGTACTGCTTTAGCAGATCAGTCATGCAGAGAGAGAGAGAGAGAGAGATTCTTTAGAGCATTCCAAAAAATACTGTGCACAGAATCATATCTGCAAAAAAGACACGTGATAGTATTTTATGTTCTTATATTTAAAATATTGTGTGAGCCTCGTTTTCATTACTTATAAAATGCTGGACATTCATAATTTGTGTACATCTGTTCTTCAGTCGTTGTGGCTGTGTGATTATGTGGACAGTCTCACATCCGCTTCTCGTGCCTCTCTGCTGTGGGTTTTAGTAATCAGAGATGGTTACTTTGGTTTCCCACACAAAAGAGAGATGAGAGGCTGACTTCCACACATCCAGTGGGTCTCAGTTAATCAAGTCGAAGAAAAGGGTTTCATCTTCACTTTTCCTCAAATGGAGATCATAAAATGTCTCTGACCTGAGCGAGTTTCAGGGTTTCATTAATAAAAAAGCCAAATGTCAAATTTGGAAACACTATTTTGTCTCATGCCAGTCCTTCCATCTTCAAAAATACAATATTGCGTTGTGCACATGTTTTAATTTTCCGTCGCTAAGGGAAAGCTGAGAAGCATCTAGAACCTCACCCGACGAGCTCAAACTGTAAACTGCTGCAGAGGCAAATGTTTAACTAGAATCATGCAAATATCCAGATAGCCTTTATGATGGTGATCTCGGGATACTGATGTAAAGCAACCCCAACGCTTTACATCCTGTGAAAAGAGGACTTCAGATGCCGACTTCTGCTTCTGCTCAATTCCTATAAAGTGGCTATAAAAGTTTCAATGGCACTGGGTTTATTTCCATTATTTTATATTGGACGAACAATATTCCCATTTGGTTTCACTGTATATTTGTATGGTGTGTCACATGCCGCTGTGTGTGTGTGTGCGTGTGCGTGTGCATGTGTGTGTGTGTGTGTGTGTGTGTGTGTGTGTGTGTGTGTGTGTGTGTGTACGTGACTGCAACAGGCCTCAGAAAGGAACGGCACATCTTATATATCTTAAATAATTTACTTAAATTGGTTTCAGTTATTTTTGCTCATTGTTTTTTCATTAATTCAGTGCTACACCTTAGTCATTCAATGATATATCTCATCTCTTCCAACAGGTGAAACCAAATGGGTTTAATATATATATATTTTTTTTTCTTCATTTATTTCAGCAAACATATTGATTATATTCAGAGTGGATTGTGATTTTTTTTAAACTAATATTGTATGTTTCGTACTAAAGAAAATGCTATATTTTAATTTTACCTGAATATTAAAATACTAAAAAATACATAATCATTATTTCAGAAATAAGTCAACACTTTGCTACAACGATTGTTTCTTAGTGATTTATAATAGGGGATGGTCCATATGCCGGTAGGAGGAGTTTAACATGCTAACTTATGTTTACACTTAAATGGTCATACTCGGTGTTATTAGTCACAGCTGTGCTTCTGTCATGACACGTATGAAGGGGTGGCAATAATAAACTGCCTGTGGTTGCCTTTCATGGCCTGGCGGCTCACCAGGTGACGTTGCAGCTGTCTGGGGGGAGGGGCTTATCTGATTCGGCTCCTTTGCACAGGTAAGGGAGCCTATATAACTGATGGGATGAGAGCTAAAGCCACTTCTACTTCCACTAGCCGCTGCCAGCGTTCAGGTGAGGACCGGCTTGTTTGTGTTTCTTTGCTATTTAATTCCTAAAAGTAAATTAAAAAATGTTTTTGAAGAAAAGGGTGGCCAGATCTGTGAGGTGGAAGTTCAAGATTAATTATGCCATTTGGGAAATATGATAACACTTTCTTTTTTATTGATGTATATTTTTCTTACGGAGTGGCATCTGCAGTCTGGTTGTAAACACTTTTGAAATTTTTTTCGTGCTTTCATCTCAGTCTCAGTTAATTAACACCAGTTTTTGCATTTGATATTTCAAAGGTTTGTAATTAGCTCCCCAATCGCAGCAGGAGTGAATGATTAACAGCAATCATGGGGACTAATTGAGGAATGTGGCGTTGCATCATTCCGAGAAGTGATGGAGCACTCACTCCTGTCTCTCCATAACGGCAGAGAGGGCGTTTATTCACACACACTCACGCAGACAGGCAGCCCTGCATTATTTATGAAAGCACGTCCTCTTCTCGTATAGATACGAATCACCAGACATTCAAATGATGAAATGTGACACACCGTCGGCATGAAAAGCTTCAGGTGTATTTCGTGTAAGGTCACGGTGGAAGATCTGAATGTATTGTATGTGCAAGCTGCAGGAGGTCTGGCCTTTTGTGCTCCACTGGTTCAATGAGGGTGGAGGAGGAATGACCCCCTCTATGAGGCAGCTTCCATCTCAGGTGTCTGATCGTGAAAGGGCAGGAGGTGTAAGTTTAGATATTTAAACCGTTTCAAATCCTCCACCTGCATTTTATTTTGACCTCGAGGTGAGTTTTTCATTCAACTGGATTACTTATAATTTCATCTTTTTTATTTTTTTTTTTATAAATTGCGCATTTCAGCTTTTTAGATTTTTCAATGATCTAAAAGGGACTTTTTATTCAGTATAGCCTTCATCATGTTTGTGCAATACCATCACAATCAGCAGATTGACGTCTTCCCACATGACAAAACAGAATGTGACTTTTTGTAAATGGACTCTGGAAAATATTATTGTCGTTGGGACTAAAAATAAACCCTTTTTAGGCAACACAATCCCCTGGTTGAAGAATATTATCATGGTTTGACTTAAAATAACTACATAAAGCGTAACCACGTATGGGAAAATGCATCGCAAACATCACTAACATCTTTGGTTTCTGCAGTGACTTTTTTTTTTCCCACTGAAAGTAATTTGATCTTCCTGCAGCTAATGGAGGGTGCTGGTCCTCTGCATACAGATCGTAGCATACAGATCAGCTTGATCTAATAGTCTTGCTTTCTTCTGGATATCTTATTTTCAGAAAGGAAATTGTTGAAATGCCATTTTCCTCATGGCTTCAACTAGTCTCTAATTAAACTATTTAATGGTGACTTTCTTTATTTGTCCTTCTAGGCATAAAGTGTAGGACTGCAAAATGACTTCTCAACTGCAAACCGCTATTGAGGGCCTCGTCAATGTGTTCCACTCCTATTCTGGAAAAGAAGGGGACAAGTACAAGCTGAGCAACCTGGAGCTGAAGAACCTGTTTCAAGGCGAATTCGGCGACTTCCTGGGAGTGAGTATCTTGACTGTAACCAAAATGTTTTGCGTCAACTCGCAATGCACTGGAATTTATAACTTGGATACAATACATTGATGAATGCTTTTCATTTTATACCACAAGGAATAATGTATTTTTAGATTCTTTAAAAAAACAACAATGTATTGCGCTTTTTGTTACACTCTTTCAGAGAGAAGAAACACATGTGTGTTGACACATGCGGAAAATGTGTATTGAAATGGTCTTCAAATATTCAGGATCGATACTTTGAGTGTTTTTGACAAAACTAATGCAATGTACACATTATATACCGGTAAGCTATTGCATCTAGAATATCTATGTTCTGTTTCTCCTTGATAAGTTGTCAAACCTCCGTAGTACGACTGTCCCGAGAATGTTTTGTCTGTCCGTTCTGGGCTCCAGTAGAAACTGTGACGACGTGCCTCTTTTTGTAGAAATGCGCTCATTCTAATCTAAATAAAAATATGATTATTACTTTCAGATCTTGCACTCATTCAAACAATATGAATCTTTAATTTCTGCCAAAAATAAATACCCCTAAATCTGAAACAATACTTATATATTTTTTTTTAAAGCCCTCTAAAAAAAAAATGTTTCTATGCATCTTAGCAAGTGAGGCATTCCTATGTTTGAATGTCTTACAGCAGCAGCACCTGACCCTGAAAAGTGCACCCGGCTTTATTTTTAACATGACATCCATAAATTGATGCAGCATGGTCATGCCTAAACTTTGTACAATACTAAATTCTGCACTGGGTTGTTGAAAAGCTTTTTATTTTCATCGTCCAAGAAAAACAAAATTGGATGGTAAAGTTTTGATTTGTGCAAGAACTTAATTACAGTAATTGTTACTTGAGTTTGTACATGACTTGTACAAAATGTCTAGATTTCCATTCAAACCTGAAGGTAAATTCTATTCAGAGTGCAAAAATTGAAAACTGACAGAAGGGTGGCTCTCAGAGGAAAAAAGGTTAGGGTTAACCCCTGCTACTTCAGCACTACGGACAGTGGCATTCATTTATTGATATAAGGCACAGTTAGGCTGCCGATGTTTCAGAACCGGGGTGGGCCTTTGATTCTAACTTTGACAAACGCCAGTCAGATAAAAGATCTACTAATGAGGGATGGAAAGCAGCCCATGATGAGTTAACATGAGGGATCTCATCCCCTCTCCCTTCAAATCGCTAGAACTTCAAGTGCCATCTGATGTTAATCTTGCAGAATCATAAACATGTTTTATATTTGTGTTAATGACAATGCTTCTGTTTCAGGCCAGCAATGACCCCTGTGTGGTCGAGAAGATGTTGGCTGACCTGGATGAAAACAAGGACGGTGAAGTGGACTTCCAGGAGTTTGTCATTCTGGTCGCTGCGCTGACCGTCGCCTGCAATGAATTCTTCATAGAGCTCCACGAGAGCAAGGAGCAGCCTGGTTCAAAGAAAGACTAATATTTCACTATTAAATAAATAACCTCTTTCTCTACATAAGTGTTGGCCATTTTAAGGACATGGCTTAATCACCACACCCGTTTTAGATGCAGAGGATACATTGGTGCAAACCAACCTCTTGTCCTTAAAGTCTTCTAAAAAAATCTCAATAAACTTCTCATCCTGTTTTCACATGTCTCGTCTTTAAAGGTGTAAGCTGGTCAGCTTGATCTCTTTAAACATTTTGCAGACACTATAAAGGAGTCTGTTCCTTTTTTTTATTTTTTTTTTTTTTTTTATTTATTAAACTAGAGCAAATTTGAAGACTTCACTAAAAAGGCTCAACAGCCAGATTGCTTCATGCCACTGCCCTGGTGGCACAGGCTTGATAAACTCAATGGCAGCCGTGAGCACCACCCAGTGTCTGATGGGGGTAATTCATGTCAAGCAGCTGGTCATCTCATTCCTCCCAATCCAACAGAGCGCCGCTTATCCAGCTGCTGCCCTTCGGTTTTTATTCTGAAAGGAAGAAACCGCTGGCACAATAAATGACATCAGTCTCTGAGACTCCTTCATGTCGGACGCAATGTTCATTTCAGAGAGAATACTGCAGTGTCACTTTGACTGATAAGATACATTTATTTAAGCAGCACACTGTGTGTACGTGACTGCAACAGGCCTCATAAATGGATGGCACATCTTTTAAGGAAAACATAATTTATTTGATTTTAGTTATTTTTGTTCATTGTTTTGTCATTAATTCAGTGCTACACCTTAGTCATTCAATGATACATCTAATTTCTTGCAACAGGTGAAACCAAATGGGTATAATATAAATATTTATTTTGTTCTATTTCAGCCAACATATTGATAATATTCAGAGTGGATTGTGATTAAAAACTATTGTACTATTCGTATTAATGAAAATTCGGTATTTTCATTTTACCTGTATACTCAAATACTTTTCCTGAAATGATATATTTTTCTTCACAAGATGACATTTAATTGTAACTTATAAAAAAATAACATTATTTCAGAAATAAGTTAACTCTTTGCTACAACGATTGTTTCTTAGTGATTTATAATAGGGGATGGTCCATATGCCCGTAGGAGGAGTTTAACATGCTAACTTATGTTTACACTTAAATGGTCATACTCAGTGTTATTAGTCACAGCTGTGCTTCGGTCATGACACGTATGAAGGGGTGGCAATAATAAACTGCCTGTGGTTGACTTTCATGGCCTGGTGGCTCACCAGGTGATGTTGCAGCTGTCTGGGGGGAGGGGCTTATCTGATTCGGCTTCTTTGCACAGGTAAGGGAGCCTATATAACTGATAGGATGAGAGCTGAAGCCACTTCTACTTCCACTAGCTGCTGTTAGCGTTCAGGTGAGGACCGGCTTGTTTGTGTTTCTTTGCTATTTAATTCCAAAAAGTAAATAAAAAAAAAACTTCAAAGATAAGAGGGGCCAGATCTGTGAGGTAAGAGTTCAAGATTAATTCTGCCAATTAGGATATTTTATTGATGTATATTTTTTCTTGCGGAGTGGCATCTGCAGTCTGGTTGCAAACACTTTACCAAAAATGTTCGTGCTTTCATCTCAGTCAGAGTTTATTCACATGCAGACAGGCAGCCCTGCATTATTTGTGAAAGCACGTCCTCTTCTCATATGGATAAGGATCATCAGACAATAAAGTATACGAATCACCAGACATTCAAATGATGAAATGTGACACACCGTCGTCATGAAACGCTTCAGGTGTATTTCGTGTAAGACAGGGGTGTCAAACTGGGCCACATCAGCATCTTTTTCTAGACATGAGCTCATTCTAATCTAAATAAAAATATGATTCTTATTTTCAGGTCTTGCACTAATGTAAACATTATGAATATTACATTTCTGCCAAAATAAATACCCTTAAATATAAAACGCTTTTTTTCTTTTTTGTAAAAGCCTTTTTTTTAATTTGCAAATGTGTTTCTAGAAAACAAATGTTGTCTGCATCTTAGCAAGTGAGGCATCTATGTGTTTGATGGTCTTTTAGCAGCAGCACTTGACCCTGAAAAGTGCCCGGCCTTTATTTTTACATGACCGCAGATTCATGATTGATGCAAATGACTAAATTCTGCACTGGGTTGTGTAAACTTTTTTTTTCGTCCAAGAAAAAAAGAAATTGGATGTTAAAGTTTTGAATTGTGCAAGAACTTAATTACAGTAATTGTTACTTGACGAGTTTGAATGCAAAAAATGAATGACACTGACAGAAGGAGGGAACAAGTTACAATTACAAAACCCTTGCTACTTCAGCACTAGGGACAACGGCATTAATGTATCGATGCAAGGCACAGTTCACACCAAACGCGTTGCAAATTTGATGCGCGAGTAGATTACATGCAGTCAATGCACAGACTCTACAGGTTGCGAAAAAGCAAATTTTCCGCCAGGCGGCACAAATGACGCGTTTGACACGACTCTGGCGGAAAATTTGCGTGAAGCTGAGTGAATCAAACTGCTGCAGGTCCGCCTGAAGTAGCGCTGGAAGCGTCCGTCATTCAGACGCTTCTGTGGGACTAAGGATAACATTATGAACCCAGACACGATGGAGTTTGATCTTCCGATGTATGTGCAATTTACACAAGTATGAAGCAGAACTAGTGGTTATTTACAAGGTGGATGGTGGAAGTGGTAACTTTTTTTAATGGAGATAAGCCACGCCCCTTTCAGGCACCAGTACCATTTGCAACACGTTTGGTGCACACAGCATTATTGTCACGCGAGTAAACTGATGTGGTAAACGCTGCGCGAATATTCGCAACGCTTTTGGTGTGAACGCGGCATTACATGACAAACGCCAGTCAGATAAAATATCTAATAGGGGATGGCCATGATGGGTCAACATGAGGGATCTCATCCCCTCTCCCTTCAAATCGCTAGAACTTCAAGTGGAGGCACCATCGGATGTTGATCTTGCAGAAACATACATTTTTGTATTTATTTATTGTTTCAGGCCAGCAATGGACCCCGTGTGGTCGAAGATGTTGGCTGACCTGGATGAAAACAAGGACGGTGAAGTGGACTTTCAGGAGTCTGTCGTTCTGGTCGCTGTGTTGACCATCGCCTCCAATGAATTCTTCACAGGCCCCCGCGCCAGCATTAAATAACCTCTTTCTCTACATAAGTGTTGGTCATTTTAGGGACGTGGCTAAATCACTGCACCCGTTTTAGATGCAGAGGATAAATTGGTACAAACCAACTTCTTGTCCTTCAAGTCTTTATCTCAATAAACATATCATCCTGTTTTCACATGTCTCATCTTTAAAGGTGTAAGCTGGTCAGCTTGATCGCTTTAAAAAGAAATTGCAGACAAATTAATTTAAAGGAGTCTGTTCGTTTTCAAGCAAATTTGAAGACTTCACTAAAAAGGCTCAAGAGCCAGATTGCTTCGTGCCCCTGCGCAGCACAGGCTCTATAAACTCACTGGCAGCAGTGAGCACCACCCAGTGTCTGATGGAGGTAATTCATGTCAGGCAGCTGAAGGTCCTGACGTCATCTTGTTCCTCCCAATCCAACAGAGCGCTGCTCATCCAGCTGCTCCCCTCCGGTTTTTATTCTGAAGGGAAGAAAAAAAAAAAGCTGGCACAATAAATTACATCAGGCTCTGAGACTCATGTCGGACACAATGTTCATTTGAGAGAGAATACTGTAATGTCACTTTGACTGTAGCGGATAAGATACATTTATTTAAGCAGCACACTGAGCTCATGAAAGCGTTTGAAAATTTGAATTCCTCAATTTGTCTCCTTTGGTTAGACAGTTGCATTATATTCATCAGGAACTAAATGACTCTGTGTGACCTTTTCTGATTAAATAATGCATTTATTGTGACATGAGATGGAAAATATTGAGCTGCCTGTTAAATTTGTGATTTTATAGAAGGACACAAATGCTTTCTCTGGAACAGCTAAATGTCACACACAAATTCAAGTTTCAGAAAAAGTTAGGGCAACTCTAAATGTTCAGTATTTACACAACGTTTCTAGTAACTATGGCTGTGGCTAAAATGTTTATCAAGGTCATTCCCAGAACCAACAGATGCAGAAAGATCCTTGCTATACAAGCATTCTTGAACATATTTGTTTCGTTGTGTGAGAGCTCTTTGCTTCAGACGGATAAAGTGTCAGATGTTGACCTGTCTCTGCAAAAAACAAACATGGACTCATTACAGCGTCAGTCGGCTTCATGAGTCACATCTTGACTCAACTGCAGCACGGACATGTGACTGACTCTCAGTCTACACTCTGTCAACTTAAGGAGAGCAAAGAAGATTTTAAGATTAAACGCAGCCTTTATTAGGACAGCACACAATGCAGTCTGGAGAAACTCAATATGGGCCCATACAAAGTCGTGGAGTGCAATTAATTATGAAACGGCAGCTTGTCTGACAGCTATTTTCTGCATAAAAGACATGTCCAAAACTATGTTGAGTTCTAAAGTAGTATGTATTATTGAATACATAGAGATTAGTTTTGTATTATTAGTACTAGAGAGTGGAGATGCTAGATTTTCCAAAGTAAAAAAGAACGGCACAAACTAAGAAAAGTTATTTTGATGTTTAAAAAGTAGCATATTATAACCACTTGTCAAAAATTGAATAAAATATAACGTGTATTTAGTATTGTAAAAGAACAGCTTAGGCTGTCTCCCCCTCCACCCTGAAGCACTGTGCTGATCAGCTGTCTCCGGTGTTCACTGAGATCTTCAACACCTCCCTG
The DNA here is from genome assembly GCF_910589615.1 of Taurulus bubalis. Classification (NCBI taxonomy): domain Eukaryota; kingdom Metazoa; phylum Chordata; class Actinopteri; order Perciformes; family Cottidae; genus Taurulus; species Taurulus bubalis. The sequence continues at coordinate 9,228,738 of NC_136600.1, read as the reverse complement.
GAGACATGCCACGTACCAGACTGCTTCAAGGCCTCCACCATCATCCCCGTCCTGAAGAAACCCAGGATCACAGGACTCAATGACTACAGGCCCGTCGCCCTGACCTCTGTGGTCATGAAGTCTTTTGAGCGCCTGGTCCTGTCCCACCTCAAAACCCTGACTGACCCACTCCTGGACCCTCTGCAGTTCGCCGACAGGGCCAACAGGTCTGTAGACGATGCTGTCAACATGGCCCTCCACTACATCCTCCAGCATCTGGACTCCCCAGGAACCTACGCCAGGATCCTGTTCGTGGACTTCAGTTCTGCCTTCAACACCATCATCCCGTCTCTGTTGCAGGACAAGCTCTCCCAGCTACATGTGCCCGACTGCACCTGCAGGTGGATCACAGACTTTCTGACTGACAGGACGCAGCACGTGAGGCTGGGGAAACACGTCTCAGGCTCTCGGACCATCAGCACCGGTTCCCCCCAAGGCTGCGTTCTTTCCCCTCTGCTCTTCTCCCTGTACACCAACAGCTGCACCTCCAGTCACCAGTCCGTCAAGCTCTTGAAGTTCGCGGATGACACCAACCTCATTGGACTCATCTCTGGTGGGGACGAGTCTGCCTACAGGTGGGAGACTGACCACCTGGAGACCTGGTGCAGCCAGAACAACCTGGAGCTCAACGCTCTGAAGACAGTGGAGGTGGTTGTGGACTTCAGAAAGAATGCAGCCCCACCCGCCCCTCTCATCCTGTGTGACTCCGCCGTTGACGCTGTGGAGTCCTTCCGCTTCCTGGGCTCCATCATTTCCCAGGACCTCAAGTTGGAGCTGAACATCAGCTCCATCACAAAGAAGGCCCAGCAGAGGATGTTCTTCCTGAGGCAGCTGAGGAAATTCAACCCGCCAAAGAAAAGTATGGTGCAGTTCTACACTGCCATCGTTGAGTCCATCCCCTGCTCCTCCATCACCGTCTGGCATGCCGCAGCCACTGCCAAGGACAAGGCCAGGCTGCAGCGCATCATCCGCTCTGCGGAGAGGGTGGTTGGCTGCAATTTGCCATCCCTCCAGGACTTGTTCGCTTCTAGGACTCTGAAGCGAGCAAGAAAGATCGCAGCTGACCCCTCTCACCCTGCACACAACCTGTTTGAGTCCCTTCCCTCTGGCAGAGGTCCATCAGGACCAAGACCTCACGCCACACCAACAGTTTCTTCCCGTCGGCAGTCGGGCTCATCAACAGAGCCCGGGTTCCCCACTGACTGATTCTATCACCACAGGACTATTACGGACAATTCTTTCGAAATATTTTTCTTTCTTTTCTCTCTTCTTACCGGTCACTCCACTGCACACTTCATATTTAAACACTCATGCCACTTAACATACACTTACATGAACGTTATCTGTTTGTCTGAGCACTTTATCTTTATCTTATAATTGATTTAAATATAATTGCACTGTTGCTGTCGTTGGCTGTTGATTGTTGTTTGTCACATCTAGTCTAATGTATGCACCTTCCGCCTAACAAAATTCCTCGTTTGTGTAAACATTCCTGGCAATAAACGGTTTCTGATTCTAATGATTGTAAAGCACATGCTTTTGGTCTGATACACTTTTCAACTGATGCCGTACGACGTTACTCCTTTTTCACTATGAGTGATAGGGTCCTAAATGAACTTTCAACTTTCAAAGTGGAATCTTTAACTATTTCCATGCTTTTGTGTTTTTCATCTGACTGGTTTGAGTGGGCATTATCGAACAAACATCTGATATTTACCCAGAAGACTGCAGTTCATGTCTCGTAAGACACCAAAAGTAAATGTTTGCGATACGTAATGGAAGTCTGCAAAGTGAAGTTCTTAGTTGTTACGTTGGTATGTAACACAAACCATGATTATTTTTTTTCTAACCTTCAATAAGTAGTTTAGTTGCCTAAACCTAACCATCTTTTCCATTGTTAACCATGTGGCTTTTGATACAAGGCAGAGATAAAACGTATTTAATGAAATGTATCACACAGTCTTGGGTGTTCCTCAATTAATTATTTTTAATTTCCCCGAAAGACACAAATCAAAGAAACCTGCAAAAGACTTCACTCAGCAAGTTCACATGCTATGAATTGGAGTAATCAAGTATTCAACAAGGTAATGAAGAGCGCTATGGAACCTGATTGATATAAAGAGCAGTTAGCAGGAGGAAAAGGCTTCATAGGCCTACTGCATGAAGGCGACCTTGAACGCCACACACAGGCTCCTGACGTCACCCCTTCATCTCAGTCCAGTAGCTGTGCTCCTTCTGTTTTGTGTTGAAATTAAAACGCTTGCTTTGCATTCAGAGGCACCGAGACGTCAGCTCTCATCCATCAGACACAATATGTTCATCTCAGAGGTAGAATAAGGTCACTTTGACTTGCAGGCAAAGACAGTCCTTTATCGTAGCGACGCACTGCAGGCAACAGAGGATTTTATGCAATAATGGATCTCGTCTTTGTATTGACAGGATTGCATTACCAGAACATCAGGTGCTAAATTACTCCTGGTTTGATATTTTTACTAGCCATACTCTGATACGGTAAATATGAAACAGCTGTAGCTCGGTCGTTGAGATTTCCGAGCAATTGCACCCAGCCAAGAATTAGTTCCATGCATACCTCCGGTTCTGCCATGTGAAGACAATGAAGAAGTGCCCTAAAACTTGCATTTTCTCTAATGCCCACCAGGGGTTGACTCCTCTGGTTGTATAGAAGTCTATGATTCATGTGTTGAATCTGCATTCTCTCAACTGACCGGTCTATTAACAGGTCACTGCCATTTCACTCCTCTGCATTCCAAATATGGTCACTTCCAATCACTGGTTGCGGAAAAAAACAACATGCCGATGGCCTTATTTGAAAATAGCGATGAGGAAATCAATAAAACACCAGGCTTCATAACATCAGTCCACAAACCAATGGGTGGTATCACAATGACTATGTCCACTTCTTATAAACAGTCTGTGGATATGAAGTGGTAATTGGTCATCTTTAGAGGTGTTGGTTGGCCTTTGGACAGAGCAAGGCTCAATTGTTTCCAGTCCTTATGCTAAGCTAAGCTAATGGTCTGCAGACTATAGTATCATGTGGAATGAAATGATAGCCTCTTCTCATCTATCACTGAAAAAAAAAACGACCAGATCGCCATGACACAAAACATCAAGGCCAGTGAGGACGGTGATACTTTGAAGTTATTGGTACAGCAGAGCCTCACTTCCTTTGTCTTCATTAACACACGGAAAATTAGCATTGAGGTTGAACGCAGCCCTAAAAAAATTATATAAATAAAAGGATCGCACACAATGCAGTCTGGAGAAACTCAATACTGGGCTCTTACAAAGTCTTGTTCAATTATGTAACGGCAGCTTGTATGACAGCCGTTTATGCAGAAACTCCTTTTAAGCTGTGGTGGCACGAAGCTGTGACCGTGAGCGGAGACCATAAAATGCAAAGCAGCATTTATTGAATCGAGATAAGGGAGACGAGGCCTTGCGGGGGTGGAACGTCACGGGAAATAACCAATCAGCAGCTTTATGACCACAAGTTAATAGTGCCATCAAGTGCCACCTGCAGACAGTAGAATCCTTCATTTTACTGCAGGGTTTGAATGTTTTTTCCCCTCAATGTTGCATTTGGCTCATAACTCTGGGTGATAACCAGAGGTGTCAAAAGTATTCACATTCATTACTCAAGTAGAAGTATAGATACTAGGGTTTAAAAATACTTCTGTAAAAGTTGAAGTATCAACTCAAGCTTTTTACTTAAGTAAAAGTGTAAAAGTACTGGTTTAAAAACTACTTAAAAGTATAAAAGTAAAAGTAATGTAAGGGGAATGTTTTTTTTCCATTAAGGACAAACTCTTCGTCTCAGGGGCCTATAGTGCACTACCCCACCTCCCCCAAAACAATCATTTTTATAAAGGCTATAATGTTTTAAAATGTAATGTTGACAAATGTGGGATGCACTAGTCTACCTGTTTCAGCTGCATATATGCCCATTTAAAATGATCACATTTTATTACAATGCAAATACATTAAAGTACCATATGTGTACTACTGAGCATTAACATGCGTTTCATGGAGCAGAATACATGATAACTAGTTGCCTAATAAGTATTGTAATAGTGCAAAATAGGCGGCGACTCCGACACAAACATTTAAAGCTGTGGTTCTCAAACTTTTTCTGTAAATAACATAATTGTGTGACTCATCTGTGCTTTTATAAATAACAGAATAAAGAAAATTGCAATCACTTTCAAGTAAATAAGCTTGTCCCATCAGACAATGTTTTGTGTAAGTTCTATCTGTGCAAAAAAGTACTCATATTTAGTTACTACTAAATAGCTCATTGTGGAAAACAATAAGCTTTTATTTTTTTTGCCAAACAAAACAGAATGAGTGCAGATATGTGAACCATCACGTTGTATCAGTATTAGTGGCTGCAGTGAACTGCTTTCCTCGACACACATGTTATAAACGGGGTTGTAGATTTGATACGGCCTCTCTCAATTCATGCTCAATATTGAGCTTAGATCTGTTTTTTTATTTTAAGAAACGCAACAGCAAGAAAAGACGAGCTCACGGAGCTCACGGCGTCGCGTCAAATCGCGCAACCTGTAACCTGTTAACGGCGTACCGTAACCATTTACCCGCAAGTACAGGCATTTGTCCATGTATTTATTAATGACTTAGTTTTATATCCGTGTACTTTGTACTTTTGTAATATGTGAAGCCAGCAGCTCATTGTTGGTAGACGACACGAGCACCGTGGCTCGTTTCACCAGGAGCAGTAGAGCTGCTCCGCGTTCAGAGAGCTGCTCCGGTGCGAGGAGAACTCCACTGCTCCTCACTGGAGAGCTGCTGTTGCATCTTTACCCTGGGAGCGTTTAAAACGCAGATATAGCGGTCTACTTTTCACGCGACATATTTTTCGACGCTCTCTGTCCGCTGGTGTGTGTGCTCAGCGCTCACCTGTGTGCGCGCGCACGTATCTGTGGGCAACGGGGCGGAGAGGTTTTGTGTGTGTGTTTTTGAACGATGACAAGCCGGAGTGAAAACAAACCAAAATGAAATAGTAACGAGGCTATTTTTAAAATGTAGGGAGTAGAAAGTACAGATATTTGCGTGAAAATGTAAGGAGTAGAAGTAAAAAGTTGTCTGAAAAATAAATACTCCAGTAAAGTATAGATACCCAAAATTTCTACTTGAAGTATTTGTACTTCGTTACTTGACACCTCTGGTGATAACTAGGGTTGGCTACCGAGAACACATCTGGTACCTACCAGACCGAAAAGCAACGCAGATTTCGGTGCTTCCTTCCGGTGCCTGAGCCGATTTAAATACTTTTTTTTTTACACTACTCTGTAAAGTTGCACGGTATATAGATACTAAAAAGGTAGCGTGGTGCCCGCACGCTAAAAACGATTATTAAAATAGCGCGGATCAGAGCACACAAGCTGCTCTGCTCTCTGTCTGCCTGCATGCAGAGCGGGGCTCGAGGGGGCGGGGCTTCCAGCGCTCACACACACAGTGCGCGCACACAGAGATCGCTGCAGACACGAGCACGAGCTTTTGAACGTCCGTCCTCAGCTTGCTGGAACAAATCTCTCCAGTTGATATTAATGAAGACGTGTAGTCCAGTAAAGCAGCAGTTTGTAGAATCCAACAGTCTCTGAGTTCTGTTGCACACGGTCCCATCAGGCCACCTGACTGTTCTTTTTTTAAATATATATTTTTATAGTTTGAAGTTAAAAGGTTTGAAGCTGCAGTTTGAAGTCAAGTGTTTTGTATGTACTTATTTATTTGTATCTATAGCATACTTTAAACAGTTCATAATAGTCTTCAATTTGAAGAAAAAAAAATTGCCTTGGCAATAAAAAAGTATCGGTTCAGGCACCGTTTAGGCACCGGTATCGTTTTAAAAGTATCGGTTTAGCACCGGTATCGGAAAAAACACAAACGATACCCATCCCTAGTGATAACTGAACTTCACTGAACTGCACTGTGTTGGCACTCTACAAGGATGTAACTTGCACCGACTGACAGCTTAAAAAAAACAAGGCGCATCTGGTCAGTCTGCCCCTAATTTGCCAGACACACAAGATACGTTTCAGACAGGCGTCTTATCTGATGGTATGGATGTTTATTGAATTAAAGATGTGCATTAAGCTGTGCAACATGAACACGATAGCACTGCCATCCTTTTCAGGAGTTTTCACTGCAGTGCAGTGCCCTACCTAACTACTTACCCACCTACCTACCTACCGACCGACCGCCTGTTTGGAGCACATACTCCCGGTCGGGACGTGCTGCAGGGAAGTGAAAAAGAGTACAGCTACCTGTCTGTCACAGTAAGCCCCGCCCTAAAGCACACCCTGCTGTATGGTCTGTTTGACTCTAAATGGACCTTCATTTACTAAATAAACATCATACTGTACTGAAGAAGACTTGAAACTAGAGATTGCGATCATAAACGTGTGTTTAAGAATCTTCCTTTGATTATATATATATATATATATATATATATATATATATATATATATATATATATATATATATATATATATATATAATGATACAGATTGAGTTGTTTTGATTTAAAGAACACTAGACATCACAATGTGGATGTAACGCTATTTCCATGGAGTCTGACGTTAGCTATACTTAAATGGAGTGCTGCATCAATGAGTCCTAACTCAGAAATGAGTTAGCATTTTTGTACTTTTTAGTTCGCTTGAAGTCAATGTGTGTTTTGATTAGTTGTCTGAAATGAGGTATGTGGTGAACACAAGCCGTTTTGCCCTACAATATTAAGCTTTTACGTGTCTTTAGAAAAAGGCAGTTGCTAATAGGTATCTAAATGGGAACAGAACACTCGACCTCCTTTAGTTTAGCGGTGGTAATAGGACCGGTTCTGTAGTTAATTTATGTTCATTAGTGGAGATTATCTTGCTGAACAAAAAAAGATGATGTAAGTATCTTAAACGTGTTTACCACAGAGCTTATTTTCTGCAACAATCCACAATCCAATGGAGAACAATCCCGTCCCTGCAGCGCTCTATTCAGCGAGCATTGGAGATGATGTCACTGAAGTTTCCCCTTCACAATCCCGCCCACACTGAGAGGGTGCTGTCTGCAGAAAAGCAGTGAAATCATGTCATAAGATGTGAGATGTTGACCAACATGCTGAGCCACAAAACACAGGACCATGCAGCTCTCTCAGGAGAATAACACAACTTAATAATACCATAAGATCACAAGATCTGACCAGGAAAATGTTTTTTTAATGTGAAAAGTGCCCAGTGATGAAAAAAATAAATACATTTTGGCCTCGGATATGGAATTGGGTTTGGGCAATACTCATTATTGGATACAGGAAGGAAACAGTAAGGTTATAAAAAACAGTAAGGTTATAATATATATATATATATATATATATATATATATATATATATATATATATATATATATATATATATATATACACACAAAATATATACACACAAAAATGTATACACACAAAAATGTATATATCTAGACAGACACACATACATACATGTTGCGGTACGACAACTGACCAGAAGATGGTGACAAAGACCTCACAATGACAAGCCGCCCTCATTGATCTACTGTCATATGAACTTTACTTTTTGGTTTGGATGATGTTACCCTCATTTTTAGCAGAAAATTAATCTGGGTGAAAAGGTAAAACTTTTGGCAACGCCACCCACACATACTGCCATTCCTACAGGCTTTTGTCATTATTCACACATGTATGTTCATGCTTCACTGAATTTCATATAACGCCAAAACAGACAGAACACAAGACAGTATATGTCCAAAGTTTTGACTTTGGGCCGGAGCAAGCGAAAACACTGCAAAACGCTCTATAAATTGAAGAGGAGCCAAGAAAATTTTAACCTGTGGCAGGAAATCTGTGGCCAAGTCCTGCCGGTCCAACAGAGAGCGAGACAGAGAAGGTTCAGACGTACACCCACATGCTGACGAGCTGATGGATCCGGGTTGTGTGAGTCCTAAATGCAGGCAGCTGCTGAGACTCAGCTCTCAGCTGGGGAGGCAGAGAGGGACCTCTGGTGGTTCTGGAAGATAGCACAGGTTTAATAAAACACCAGCATGAGGAAAACTAACTACAGTTTCTCATGCATGCAAACCTGACAGGCTTCTCCTTTATTTTGCTTTCTGAGTAAATGTTGGGTATCTGATAGCCTTGCCTTGTTTTTTGACGGGTTAAATTCTATGAATCAGCTTAATTCAACATGTATACCCCTGAAGATGTTTGACTACCTGTCTCCAAGAGATTCTTGGTTACAAGTGTGTTGTTACCTTAGCGTGTCCCTATGCAAACTATATTGTAACGAGAATGGATTGGAAGCGTTTCTTCCCTCCGCTCGCTGTTTGTTTCACCCGTCATTAAATTGGACGTGGCCGGCCTTGTGCGCAGTACCAGTCAAGCGAGACGTTGACGCATGTTAGCGTGCCGGTGGCGTGTGTGTGTTTTTACGACCGAGGTCGTACAGGAAATGTGCTGTATGGATCTTATAAACAGTGAGAGTCACCGAGAGATTCAATATCCTGACTTCACCGTTTGGAGCGACGGCTCCTGAGAAAGTGTTTACACGTGCATGCATGAATGTGTGTTCCCCCGACATCACGGGGCAATGAAGCCAGAGTTAATGAGTGGGATCTTGTGGTCCGATTGCCTCCACGCGTACGATAACGCAAAGTCTTTCAAATGTGGTGAGGCAAAGGCTGTTTGCAGAGCGAACTTTAAAAAAAACACCGCATCTATAGATTGAATTATAATCCTTTGGACCCATGTGATTGAAACATGGGAAAGTTCAGAGAACAACTGTAATCATTTAACGAGTGGAAGGTTGTTAAACCGACCTAATTGGAAAAACGACATTGAGGAGTGGTCAATTCTCTCTTCTGGTAATGCATTTGTGTACAAATGCCTCTTTATGTGCACATCCATGTTTGCTTCCAGGTGAAGCCCGTGTAGGAGGGCAGCGTGTTTGTCTACACGTGTGCCGGTCCAGTTAGCCATTAACAGCCATCTTGTATTGCCTTTCTTCTTTTGTTTGAGCTGAAGTAAAACCCTGTTCTGTGGTTTTTACTGCTTCATCCTCCCACTTTGGGTTTCCCGGCTCCCTCCGACACGTCTGCCCACTGGAGCTGCTCCCTGTTTACTGGGAGGAAACCATCAGCACACTGATGCAACACGAGGCAGAAAAAAAAGCATGTCAGCTCAATCTTTTAGGGAAAGAAACACATTAATATTTCAAGCAACTATTTTTTAATGAGTGATGTTTTTCCAGTAAAAGTTGCCGAAAGTTCAAAAGACATCAAAGGTGGATGATTTCACTGATGTTGTTTGATTATATTTATTGTCGTTGTAGACTTGGAGTTTGAGACAAATAGAGATCCAGACCGCATCTCACCTGCACTTCACATGGCCGTGACACCATGAAGCTGATGGCCGTCCCCTCAGTGTATACACTGAATATAATTTGGACCTGGCCCGACTTTAAGTCCTGGGTTGGGTCTTGGTTGCAAGGAACTAATGAAGACCAGTTTCCAAGATGTAAAGTCAAAAGAATCACCACAGTCATAAGGATTCTTCCTCTGGACACCACAGGTAATTTGTATCGAATCGTTATTCACAATGTATAATGATTGCATGGACATTCAGCAGCAGAAACACACATTTAAGAGCCTGGGGTCTGGTCCTCCTTATCAGACGATACTGAAAAGTTTTACGGCTTTCAGTGAAAGAGAGTTATCAGTACATCCCTTGCTGTTTGCATAGTTTCTCCAGTGAAAGATGGACCTGGACAAGCAGCGATAGGACTCAGGTCAATGTTTACCTCTCACCTTTCTTATCGAGAATGGGAGTTTGCCCTCCGCCCAGACGGAAGGCCCCCTCGGCTCTTCCACCTTCACAGCGGTTACAAGATTAACAAAGTGAGAGCTGTGAGAGATGAAAACCGCAAACAAAACACCAATGATGTTCCATTTAACAGAGAGTGGACTGAAGGCGAAATACCTGTGGAAGAATGAACTTGAAAGACTTGTTCACTATGAACCTTTTTCAGGAATAGGTTAACCCTAAATCCTAAATGTGACTATCATTAGACGATATGCTTCTTATCTTCTTCAGAGTTCACCCTCAGTCCAGCACCGTCGGCTTTTTTCTCTTTTCTTTCAAAGCAGGTGCAGCCATTTAAACAGTCTGGGACAAACTTGACAATACGGCCATCAAGTTTGAGGGGCATGCAACCTTTGGTGAAGATCTGTCCTCGCCGTGACCGCTGCCCGATCTCCCCCTAAAGGTCAGAGGTCACAATCAGCCCCCCCTCCAACACCACATCGTCCATCTATCCTTCTTCACATCTCTCTTTCTGTTTCATTGACGTATTAAGACAAGCTGCTTTTCGGACCCTCCAAATGTTTTTGGTCCAGAACAGCCAACAATCAATAAATGCAGCTGTAAAGCTTCCCTTTTTTAATATGTTTATATCAACAATGGGAGAACTGACTTTGTGTAATGTGGTTCCTCTTCTCAACCTATCCTCACACAGTGCTACGTATGAAATCTTATCAAAAGAAGAAAAAAACATACGCCTCATTTTCCGTGCATTTTCTCAGGAAAGTCCAGCAAAAAATTACACATTTCTGCTCATGACCTGATGACAGTTTTCCTAAAATAAACATCCGTCTTCACAGGACCGGCCTCTCCCAGCCGTTTATATAGATGCGGGGGGACGTAAGTGGGGGCCACACGGGATAATGCGCTGCCATTGGTCGACGACGTCTATACGCCATTGAGACTTTGGATTGGTTCTAATATGAAGGTTTACATTAAATTGTAAAAAGCCAAAAAGTTATGTGTTTTTCTAACCCAAACCCAACTAAGTAGTTTTGTTACCTAAATACAACAATTAGTTTTTTTGTTTTTTTATGTTTTGTTTGAAACAGTTTAAAAACTCCCCTCAAAACATTATCGAGAGTGCCGTTTAGTTGTGTGGGAACATCATTTTGTAGGAGACAGGTTTGTTGCAGCTTATTGCGCAATGTTTATGCTTTAATCATCAATATGAGTTTGAGCAGATATACATCACAAATTGGCAATGTTTGAACAAAGTGGTTTATCAGTTTTAACCTTGGCTAAAAGTGGTTTGTATCATTATATCAAGATGTAAAATAAATAATGAAAATCTTATTTACAAAAACAAAACATTAAAAAGGATTGCACGTGCTTATTTCAGTTGTAAAACTGTTTGGGACTTAACATTACAGATGATGCATCTTTTATTGACCTGACTCCTCATCACTTGACATAATCTTTTAACTTGTAACACTTTGTAACACCACGCCATGTCGTTCTAACCAAACACAGTCATTATTTTCTACGTACGAGGGGTATGACTCCTCTATGGTGTGTCCATATATATATTTATATGTGTGTGTGTGTGTGTGTGTGGGTGTGTGTGTGTGTGTGTGTGCGCGTTCGCGTGCCAAACCCTGCGGCACTGCCCCGTGCAGCAGCAGTCAGGACAAAGGCACGCCGTCCCACAGCAGACAGAGAGTCTGCAGGCAGAGTGAACACAGAGATAAATTATGTCGACTAATGGCTCATCAAACTGTCACACTGAGCCCAGACAATGCACGCAGCGCCGTGCAACCACAGAAGAAAAAGAGGAAAACGAAGAAGACACACAGAGAGAGACACAGAAAGGCTATACTTAAAGCGGATGTGGAACGTCACTCAGGATTACTCAACAGGGGCATGACCTGCACACGGAGTGATTAATGTTTGTCTGTCTGTGTGTGTGTGTGTGTGTGTGTGTGTGTGTGTGTGTGTGTGTGTGTGTGTGTGTGTGCGTGTGTGTGTGTGTGTGTGTGTGTAAGTGTGTGTGTGTGTGTTAGGCGAGACTAACAGCTAATAAAATAATATGAGGACCATAGTTAGATACATACTACTGTACTTTCTTTTTTATTATTTTGTATTAACTACCAAGGCCGAAGTTGGCTGTTATGAATGCAGAGGTTCCCTGGAGCTGTCATAGGTGAATATCTTACTCAAGGGCATAACGGACGTACTCAGCAATGTCACCAAATGTCACCGGAGGGACATTTCGAGGGGGTCAGGGTTTGATTTGACAGCCAACTGTCATCTCGGTGTCAGGAAATCCTCATTTAGACAAAGGGCGGGACCTGAGAAAGCTGTCAATTAAAGTCATGAATATTTTGTTAATAAACAATACAACAACAAAAAATACTTTTGAACAAAGACCTCAATGTTTTTATTGTAAAAATATTGTCAGGTGCTTTAACAAAATATATACACAATGTGATTTTTGATTAATAATCATCAGTAATGTGGATATAATGACTAATTAGGTCCACACATTTTTCAGCCTTTAAATCCAGGAAAAAAAACACACTTATGTCATATTACTATATCAGTTTCAATATATTGCCCTATATTTATGTTTAATACAAACATTGTCTGAAGTTTCACAAAAACCTCCGTCATATTAATTGTAATATATATTGTTAACCACAATTCAAATGCACATTCAAGTCAGTAAAATTTGCTACTATGACTATCTTGTCTTTGTCTTTGTACTTTGTTTGAAATTAAAGTTGTGTCTTTTTAACTTTAGTGGGGGTTTTGGGGCACTGGACAGATCTGAGTCAGACTGTAAACCAAAGAGATTTACAGTAATATTTCTCATTTAGTGCTATAGACCCTGAGAAAAATGTGTACATTTTGAACAGTTCAGTTTTCAGTCTTTATGCTAAGCTAACCGTCTCCTGGCTCAGCTTCATATGTACTATCAAACCATTTAAATCTAAAAATAAGCTTCATTTTCAAGACGTACTTTGGATAAACAGTGATCTATTTAAGGATCGCAACTGTAAAAAAAATAACAAGGACATTAGAGAAGTGACCGAAAGATGATAATAAAAAAAAAGGTCTGTCTTAAAAATTATTAGACAGAGTTCTTTAGAGTTTGAGCAGATTTTTCCATTAAAAGGCCGAAACCACAAAGGGAAACTATAAGTTGCCTTTCGCCCGCGTGGTAAAATAACTTGCTTCTTGTTTGCGCGTGACCAGTGATACCATCACGTTTCCAAAAAAAACGGAACGTTTTCTTATCAAAAGCGGAAAGAAAGAAAAAAAGATCGAGCTTCCTTCTGTAAATGAACACATTTCTACCTTTGTTTGCCGACTAAAGAAGACAAACAGAAGACAAAACAGCAAACTTGTTTCCAGCAGCTCCTCCCTGATTCACACATGTCAATGCATTCCTACTGGGAGCCGCCCAGCATTACCAGCCTCTGTCCATCTCATGTAACTGGTGAGCTGACTGCAGCCTTTGTGCACAGCGGAGAACGAAAACACGCTTTCACAGCTTCCTCTAACGCCTACATGGATTGTATCAGTCAAAAGAGAGACTTTTATCCAAACTTTAAGATTTAAAACATGAACAAACACCTGATGAGTGTGAAATGGTTCAGTTTGAGGAGTTGAACCGATGGAGCATCACACTCTCTGTCATCATTGTGACCGGTCAGGGCAAAGTGAGGACACTAAAACCCCTGGGGGTAAAGTGTGTGTGTGTGTGTGTGTGTGTGTGTGTGTGTGTGTGTGTGTGTGTGTGTGTGTGTGTGTGTGTGTGTGTGTGTGTGTGTGTGTGTGTGTGTGTTTAAAGACTGATGGTGGCTGTCAACCCTCTCCGGCCCTCGCAACTCCTGGCAGAGTCCTGTGTCAGTTATAACCCTCACACACACACACACACACACTCTGTGTATATGGGTATTATCAGGAGTGGAGGGCATCCTTATGAATGACCTTTGACCCCCAGAAAGGGGATCCGGGCAGGGGAAGTTGAGAGGAGAGGTGAAGAGGGGAGATGGAGGGTAAACGGGGGACACCCAGGCGCCACATTATGCCTCCTGTCAATCAAACAGACACCCATAGGGTGAAGCATCAGATCATCCCCTGAAAGTGAGTACCATTCAGCATCAACGGATCCACCACGATGAGACCAAAAGACACAGCAACAACACAAAACTTCCACAAAGATCTCAGAGGTCAAAGGTCAAGGTCCAGAGCTTGATAGCAGCTATAATGTAGTTTATCGTAGAATTATGAAATGCCATTTTCCTTCAAAGGTGTAGGTTTGATTTCAAAGTCTATTGGGACACAACGCTAAGTGGATTATATCATTCCGAGACCCGGACAGAACACAGATATTCTGGAATACGGACGTTCCAGAACAGAACCATGCCAACCCTGACATTCCGGAACGGAACCCTGACATTACAGAACCCTCACATTACAGAACCCTGACATAACAGAACCCTGACATTACAGAACCCTCACATTACAGAACCCTGACATTACAGAACCCTGACATTCCGGAACGGAACCCAGGCATTCCAGAACGGAATCCTGACATCCCTGACTTTCCGGAACGGAGCCCGGACATTCCAGGACCCAGACATTCCAGGACCCGGACATTCCGGAACACGGACATTCTGGAACGGGAACCCTGTCACCACTGACATTCTGGAAAAAAACCCGGACATTCCAGTACCTGGACATTCTGGAACGCAACTCAGGTATCCCGGAACGGAAACCTGGACATTCCAGAATGGAACTCGAACATGAATGGATTAATTAATGGATTGGTTAAATTGCAGAGGACCTTCAGACGATCCACATCTTCACGTACACGCGGCCCAGAGCAGACCTGAAGGAACTTTGGTGAGTATATTTCGGCCTTACAGAGACCTTGCTCCGTCATGGAGCTCCATCATCAAGCTGAACTTGACTGGTGGACCTGCAAGACGCTGCAGGACTCTGTGTTCACTTCAATGAGGTTTGGTGCTCCGACGCAGTTAAAGTCGATGGACAATGTTGCAACTGCTGCTCTGAGCCCAGAGTGTTTAGGTGTAGTATCGATAAACTGTCAGACTAGTTGCATTGTCCCGCCAGTGAAAATCTAAATGTAGTCCTCATAGGAAGAACAGCATAGTAATTTAATGTAGTAAACATGCACTCAAAGTCCGCAAGAGTAAAAGTAAAAACAGTAATTTAACAGTTTCAACGTTTCCAACAAATGTCAAATCCAAAGTGGAAATTTAAATTGTGCTCTTCCATCAGCAGGGCTCTCAAGTTTTTAAGACAAGTAAGAGTGACCTCCCCTCACCCCCCCCCCCCCCCCCCAGCTGCGCCCCCGCCCCGCCCCTGCCGATTTCTTTTTTTTGATTGGCTGATGAGTGGCACCTCACGGCAGAACTCCAGGGGATTCGGGGGAGACGTGCTTGATTCCTCCATGGTGAGGGCAGCGCGACCAGGTCATGTTTTTGCGCTGCGGCACATTAAATAGCCTAGAGTTTTTTTTCAGCGTGAGAAATACGATCTGTGGCGGGAGGACGGGACTTAAGACCGAAACAAGTGACAGTCACGCTCAATGCGTGACACTTGAGAGCCCTGCATCAGCTCCCCTGAATGCAAAGAGCTTTCAAAACAGAGAAGTTCACTGAGTGGTTAAAGCAGAACTGAAACGTGAAAGAGTAAGTAGTACTTGTGGAAGATTTTCTGTCACTGAATGATTATGTGTTGTGCTCTGACACACTGTTGTGGCAGAGCTCTGTGTGGAAAAACTTTCAAATAGTTCAACAAGAGCCAAGGTAGAAATAAGAACACACACATACACACACACAAACAGAAAACCTTGGAACCCATCCAATACTGCTGTCTGCATGTCCAGGTCATCTGTGATTGGCTGAAGTCTACTATATGCCCCGCCCCCTGCCCTGACCCCAGGGTCGGGGATTTTAATGCAGCTTCAGCGGGGTCAAGGCTTGGTCACTACAGAAACCTAATGACTTCCTCCTAACAAAGGCGTGATGTATGAGTGCTGTGATTGGCCCCTGAGATGACCAGCAGGTAACCCAGACACCAGGAGAGAGAGGGAGAGAAAGGGAGAGAGAGAGAGAAACCTTTATATTCTAACAACACAGATTATTCAATTATCAGTACGATAAATACATTAAAAAAACTACATATGAGGACAACTGCTAAAAAAAACTGCTGTAATGTTTATGATTTGTAGGGAAAATGGACTTTCAGTCTTTTCAGAAGTGACTTTAACCTCAATTTACAAAAGAAAAAAAATACATCTTATGTATATGTATATATATATATATATATATATATATATATATATATATATATATATAT
This sequence comes from Taurulus bubalis, assembly GCF_910589615.1. Taxonomy (NCBI): domain Eukaryota; kingdom Metazoa; phylum Chordata; class Actinopteri; order Perciformes; family Cottidae; genus Taurulus; species Taurulus bubalis. Next base: position 9,212,447 of record NC_136600.1, on the reverse strand, counting down.
ATATATATATATATATGTATTTATTTGATGAAGTTTTATTTGATGAAATATAGGTATATAGGCCTATATATAAATATAGGCTTACATGGCTATATCTATTTATTGTTTTTTTTTATCATTCTCCTTCATTCATGAACTGATGCTGACTGTCTCCCATCCAAACGGAACTATTTGCTTCATGGTGCAAAAATACAACTGCACTTATACATAAATTCTCTTATAATGAAGCATGTCGTAAAAGACACTTAATATCTGTAAAAAAAGCTGCACGCGAGAGACTTACTTTTGGCCGAGAAGCTAACCGTTGTGTCTCGATCATTTTCAGTAGCTTTGTAATCCAGCCTTGAACTGCTGTGTTTTTTTTTGGAGACTTCATAAAATAAATACATAACAATAAATCCAACACTGACGTTTTTTGTCTGATTTTTTATCACTTTCTTTCCGTTTTAAAAACAGGTATCTGTGAGTCTGTCGGCCAACCAGAGGCCGTTTTGCAGATTTTGCGACATTGCGCAATGGAACAACATGAGATTAGGAAATGACCGTATATGGTAATAATGTATAATAATGTGGTCTGACCGTGGTGGCGGTCAGAGGAGTTAATGCTGAGAAATCTTGTGTTTCATTTTAGTAGCTTCTGGGCTTCAGACAACATCAAAAACACACATAGGACAACTTGTGGTCCAAAGGCTTCTATTATTAGTTATGAGTTATTTGCATTTAAAAAAAAGGTCCTAGAATTTAAAGTGAGGATTCACACTTTGAGTTTGACCTATTTCAAGTCCAGGCCGAAAAGACTATTAACAGTGAACGCTTAACTTCAAATTACTGACCTCGCAGGCACAAAACGGGAAAAAAACAGGATTATTTTTCATCTGTTTTGATGTGTCTGCAACGAGGTTTCGGAGGCAAATGAGCGCGCAGGGGTTCGCTTGATGTCAGCAGTTGATTAGCTCTGAAAGAGCAAGACGGAAAAACGGAATAACAGGATGGGAATAAAGTGAGAGGGAGCGGGAGGGAGAGGGAGAGAGGGGGACGCTAATTAAGGGTAAAGGAGAGTTCAGGGAGACAGAAGCAGAGCAGCATCCCGGCAGAACATCCAGCAGAGAGCAGCCACTGCTGCATGATAATTCGCTGCAGCCGTGAGCTCCGGGCTGCTTCCTCTGACTGCTGCGGTGGCTTCAGGAGAGGAGGTGTGTGTGTGTGTGTGTGTGTGTGTGTGTGTGTGTGTGTGTGTGTGTGTGTGTGTGTGTGTGTGTGTGTGTGTGTGTCGGCAGAGGAGGGGGGTCATTTGAGCAGGATACTTGGAAACTCTGATTCATTCAGATGTTAAGTTGAGCTGTAGTAGTTACCCTGGACTGGTTTTACTGGAAGGATTACACGGCACCATAAAACCAGAAATCCCCCCCCCCCCCTTCCCTCCCATCTCCCAGCACTGAGCCCTGTGTTTCCCGGTTCACTTTCTGCAACATGCAGCTGTAAACAAACATAGGTCAGTTGTCCTTGTTGGAGCCTGACCGGGAAGCTCATCACTGCATATATTCAGATCTGGAAAATTCAAATTTGGACTCACAAGTTCATGCTCCAGGTCTGGATACACGGCTCTGAATGTTTGGAGGATTTTGGTCAAATGCACTGCCGCTTTGTCAATGCATGAACGCAGCATAAAGAAGCAAGGAAGTTCAAGGAGGTTGGACGGGTCAAACAAATACAGGACTGTCACCCAGGAGGCCACTGACAGTGTCGCGTGTGAAACCACTGAGTTATTTTACCTCGCTTGCAAACACCTGACCTTAGTAGTTTTGTGCCGTTATTAAACCTAAGTAAACATTGCATCTAATGAGGGGAACTGAACCATGAAGCGTACAGAAACAAGACAAAAGGGGGAGGGATCTGGAGGAGAATAACAGCACATATCCACACATCCATATTGTGCATAATGTTACGAGCTTGTTCAGCTAATGTCGGGAGTCGTCGCAGCGGTTTTGCGGTGAATAAACGACAAAGTAGCGCTAGAAACGTGAGTTACTTAGCTTGTATTACATAATTGATCCAGATCGATTGAGATTCGCTGTCCTCCTCAGTAGCTGCCGTTCCTTTTGATTGGCAAGCAAATTTAAAACAAACCTTCTGAAATGTCTCAAAAAAATAATAATTATAAAGAGATTTCCGCGTTTCCATCAGTTGATTTCGAGCGAATGAACTCGGCAATGCAAAGCGTAGTTTTATACGAAGTTGGCGCTAAAGGCCACGCTTTACACTTGGCTGGAATGGGCCAGTAAACTGGGATGTCACCAACAATAGAAACAGCTGATCGGTCATGTGAATTAAACGTTCGCTACGTCAGAACTTATTCAACAAAGGTGTTTTTCATATTCAATCCGGCGAATCAACTTTTTTTTCAAAACTTCTAAGCCGACTGAAGTTCTATAAAGTTTTCCATACAGCTTTTCTAATGTGGTACTTTACAATATACATAAATACACTCAAATAGTAACAGACCACTTGAGGATCTTGCAGTCTAAACACACACACACACTTTCAAGCTCGAAGTCAAACGTAACCTGAGTGAAACAATTAGACATTTATAGCAAGTCTGACTTAATTCCACCGAACAACACAACAGACGGGAGTAGTTGCACTTTTTCCTTTTTTTGCTTTAATTTTCACTCTCACCCTTTCACTCACTCTCCGCAGGCTGTAAAGAAGTCATGACACCAGAAAAAGAAACCAAATATGCAACGAGAAGGTCAACACAACCTGCGTCTGTCAACACGGACGGACAGAGACGGTCACGGATCTGTAACCACCGACACAAAGACGTCAGGTTTCCTACTAAACCTTCCAGAGGAAGACAACAAATAACCAACACCAGATTTGAGTAAGTGTGTCTGAAGTGAACGCACACGCTCACTGTGAAGTGATTGCAGTTTAATTTTACGATTTCTTCAAAGTTTAGCGTTCAAAAATCCTTTCTAAGATAAGCAGTAACATTTGATTTTTTCCTCCCTATTTTCCTGCATTTCTCCAGTATTGTCTTTTTGACACAGCACATGTGTAAATAATATTATGAATGATGATGTCATCAGGTATCGCACATGCCAGTTTAACTGGGCCATCAATTATGTTTATTAATTACACCTGCAGTATCAGCGTGAACACTAGGTGGCGACACACTGCCAATAACACACACACGCACACGTTCTCTCTGTCACACATACACACACACACACACACACACACACACACACACACACACACACACACACACACACACACACACACACACACACACACACACACACATGCAGACACACAGTTCCTGCAATAAATTAGTTGTTCGTCCTCATCTGCTGGATACTTTAAATTTCCTTCTTCCATTAAATCTGTCACACAAACCTTTTCAATCTTTTGCTCTTATTATGTCTATTGCACTTGTCCATCTATTTATTATAATTTTTTTTTTAATACAAAACTTTCAGGTAGCAATCAACATTTATGAAAGAATAAATATATTAATTAATTAAGAATTATTTATGTAAAAAATAAATAAAAAAGAATAAAGGGAAGTTTGTATTCATATTTTCTTAAAAAGAAACTGTCTGCACAAAATATGAGAAGTAATATTAAAATATATCTATCTGTTCAATATCCCATTTAGTTTTCCTCTCTTCTACTGCTGACATTAATAATCTGCACAAAATAAATCTCCTTTATTATAGTTGCAGTATGTACTGCATTATTGTTTTCATTTTACATTTATATTGTATTTTATGTTTGCAAAGTGTATTGAGACACTAACAGGAGGAAACAGTGTCTTAGTCCAGTTTGAGAATAAGATAAGAAGAGAGAAACAAGGACAAAGAAGGTAGAGAAAGGCATGAGGAGACAAATAAATAAAAACATGAACCGGAACAGATTGGAGAGGAAGAGAGGATGGAAAAAAACAAGAGCTGGAAGTGAAAAAGAAAGAGAGAGGATGGGAGGAAGAGGGTGAGACTACCGAGAGGAAAAGAAGTAGGATTTGTGGAAGGAGGGGGTAAGCAACAGATAAAAGGGAGAAGAGATGGAGAGAGAGAGAGAGAAAGGGAGGAAGAGAGATTAAAAAGGAGAGAAGGAAGAGAAAAGGGAGAAAGAGGAGGGGGCGGCATCTGTTTCCTGTCTGGAGTCCAGCTGGAGGAGGAACAAACGACAAAAGAAGAAGAGGAGGACAAGGAGGAGGAGGAAGTACCGGCCGGCCTGAGAACCTGTCACAAACACACACACACACACACACACACACACACACACACACACACACACACACACACACACACAAGAGAAGAGGAAGTAGGATTCGTTTTTTCCCTGAGGAAGTCTGTGATCGTGTGTGTGTGTGTGTGTGTGTGTGTGTGTGTGTGTGTGTGTGTGTGTGTGCGTGTGACAAATGTTTCTGAGTGCCTGTTATATTGTTTAAATAACATTACTTCATTAATTATTGAATTGTGCACATAATGCACATTTTTTTGCCTTTTTGCTCAAGATGCTATTTAGTTTGAGCTTTCTTTATTTTCTTCTTTGAAACATGATAGGAGACTCTTTCTCAAAGTCTGCAGATTCAAAGACTGTCCTGTTATCTGTGATGGATTGGACAACTCAAGCATGTTTCATGCCACATGGAAATTAATGGAGGCTCAAGCAGATTTATTTTTCTTGTCATTTCGCGGAAAGCTGCATCGCCTGTTTGTACGGTCCATGTTGTTCCAACTGTTTGCTGGATGCGGACGCTCTGCATGTGTGTGTGTGTGTGTGTGTGTTTGTTTGTGTGATAGCTCAGACTGAATTCAGAACTCACCAGAGAGGAACTCACATTCGGAACCAATTGCGGTCACTTCATTATCTATATATGCAAATGTACTACCTCTAAAACTCACTTTGCAGTCTTTTAGAACATGCCTCTAGGCTCACCGATGAGGAAGAATTTACAAACAAAAAGGTAAACATTTTCCATCATTAATCGTATTCATGCTTTATTTCTTTCCAACAACGATTCACTGAAGACATGGATTCAAGTGACACAAAAGACACAATCAAAGTGAGGAGGGATGTAGTTACCCTTCACTGTGTGTGTGTGTGTGTGTGTGTGTGTGTGTGTGTGTGTGTGTGTGTGTGTGTGTGATTTGGAGAAGGGGGGGTGGGCGGTAGGATTTCCTGATTTGTTTGTTCCTCTCACACTTTTCTTCCTGGTCCAGGCTGAATTTAGACTTCCTGTTGAGAGCTATTCTCAGACACACACACACACACACACACACACACACACACACACACACACACACACACACGCATATGCTCATGTTTATACATTCATACTCAAGTGTTTTGCACGTGCATGGCTGAGCACATGTGTGTGTCATCAAACGTCATAAAAACCACACTTTCAATGATTTGAATGAAAGCATTACCTATTGCATGTTAAATATTGTTGGATGCACATGATTCAACAGCACATTCTCATTCCCAACTTTGTCAAGAGCTCTACGCTTCAAACAGCAGACTCCTGGGTGAAAGTCCTGTGTTTGTTTGACCCATTCCCTCCGCAGACCTTCTCGTTGACTTTAGCCGAGGATCACTGACGAGTCGGCTGATTCCGGCAAACACAAATTTAGAGCTGTGTGTCCAGACCTGCAGTACAAACCCATGAATCCAATTTATATGTAAATAGGCGTCCTCCAAGGGTGGGACTTTGAATCAGGGTCTTGTATGTTGATCGCTTTTTGTTCATGTGCCGCTACGTCACTGAGTCACACGACACTATATCCGTATATTCACATCTGTTTTTTTCTGACCCTTACTCATTGGTTTGAAAAGAAAAGCAGCAGGTGCCTGAAGCCAACAACACAATCACACACACACACCTACACACACACACACACACACACACACACACACACACACACACACACACTCATACAAGCTGCAGCTTGAAGTCCAGTTTTTCTCACAGCTTTGACAATCAAAGGAATGAATCCTTTCCATTGTGTGTGTGTGTGTGTGTGTGTGTGTGTGTGTGTGTTTCCTGTTTACGTTGATAAACAAAGGCTTCCTCTCCATCAGGTCACTGGACCCCCGCGGTCACTCTCTCCTCCACTAAGTTCACTCATCAGCGATGTATTTGGCTGCTTGGATGCAGGTCTGATGCGAGTCAAGACATTTAGGATCCACAGTGGTTGTATTGCACGGTGCACAAGTACAATGTAACATACTGGGAGTGGACATACGTGTCACGATACTGTTTTTTTAAACATCATAAAAAAAGAACGAGACAGAAGGTGTGAAGAGGTCACGGTGGAGAGAGGTGAAACTTAACTTTATTTGTGAATTACTCTGGTACATTGCTCTGATACACTTACTGCATGATGTATTATTATTTGATTGAGATGTTTTACGGAGATATTTTAGTACATAATGTAGCATGCGCACTGAAAAAAGAAAAAGTGAAACGAATACACACAATATATTATTTCCCGGCTGGAGGTTTTCACCTGTTTTTCTCAGAAATGCCGGGGCGGAGTCAAAGAGTCCCAGTTCCCCTCCTCGGCCTGCGATTGGCTGAGAGGGGGCCTGTCAGTCGTCAGTGTCCGCGGAGACGGTAATTACTGTTGGGGGATGTTTGTGTGTCTGCAGGATCCTCCAGCGACAAAACGCGAAACCACAACAGAAACGCTGGATGTCTCCTCCTTTACAGTTATTTATAGGCCTGTTTATTAGACGCACATAGATTCCGTTGTGTGTCTCCGTGTGCACATTCTGCTGCATGATGGATGAGCTTTGTGCGTGTGAGCGTGTGTGTTGTGTGTATGTGCACGTCTTTGGATCGGCCTGATGAATGAGTACGTTCACAGCATCTGTGTGTGTTTGTGTTTGTGTTTGTGTGCGTGTGCAGCAGAGAAGTGGGATGATTTTTGTTGAAACTTCAAAGCAAAAAGTAGAAAGAACTATTGAGACTTCCTACCGCACACGGAGAAACACACTCATGCTTCTGTAGTTGTGGGGACCCTCGTTGACAAAATACTACTTTTCCCCCGGCCTTTAACCCTCAAACTAAACCTAAACCGTAACCCTGTAACCAAGTCTTACCCTCAAACGGCTCTTTGAAGAACTGAGGAATGGACCAAATGTCATCACTTTCTAAAAATGTCATTAGAAAACTCAAACTAGTCCAAAGACACACACACACACACACACACACACACACACACACACACACACACACACACACACACACACACACACACACACACACAGCAGATCTGTGGTAATGACAGAGCAGTTGGTTTGCAGGATCCATTCTGTCCAACCGTCCTCCTTCATCCTCAGCTTTGACTCAGACCCAAATGTACACTCCACAACACAGAGGTATCCAAAAATAACTTTATTACTCTTTTCAACCTTGACAAAGACAGCACAGAGCAGATCCACTGCTTTCATTCCAACCTTTTACAATTACTGTAGTAATAATAATAATAATAATAATAATAATAATAATAACTGTACACTGTGTAGCTGTTTTCTAGAGAGAACTCAAAAATCACTTTCAAAGGAAACTCAAAATTCTCTCATCTGACAGTATCTTAGGCTATACAACAGTTTACATCAGACAGGCTGCTCCAGGTCAACAGGATCCTGGTAGGAATCTATTATACCTTTCATTACGGTTTTGATGTGAAATACATTGGCATTTCCGTGTTGATTACTGGTCATGCCCCAGTTGTGTAAAGGCCTTTAATCCTATTTTATAGTAAAAGTGGTCCCGCTTGCTGAACATTTCTATTGCTGAAACTGGTCTAATTGCACACCAGTCTTCCTGTAAAACAATATTTAAAAGTATTTGACAGTAGTTCAGGTGTCATGTGAAACATTCGCACCAGGCAAAAATCATTCACAGCATTCAGTCGGAACTGAGATATGATTAAAAGCTGATAAGTTTGATAATTTTATGAGTCACGAGTAAAAGCCTGAGCGCTGATTAAAATCATCTCATTATTCGTCTTTATCAGGTGTCCAAATGTAACTATCTTGGACAATATATATTTTGATGTGTTCTAGAGAAATCTAGAAAACCCCAGGAAGCTGTATATAAAAAGCATTCACAAGATGTAGCTCATTGTGGTTCATGAACACACTATCAGTCACAACAAAAAATCTTTAAAACATGAAGCCAGATGTTTGCTGCTCTATATAGCCTCTTCTATGAATCAGTTATTCTATGTGTGTGTGTGTGTGTGTGTGTGTGTGTGTGTGTGTGTGTGTGTGTGTGTGTGTGTGTGTGTGTTGCTGTTCGTAGAGTCTGACCACACAGAAGTCAGCGAGTTGAATCCATTCAAAAACAATCCTTGTGGATCAAAAAGAAAGGAGGGGGGTAAATACACTAGAAATACTCCTTAAGTCCTCTCCCAACCACAGTTTCATCACGGGGTAATCATTGGGGCTATTGTTAGCTTAGCGTAGCTTAAGTTAGCGTGACTGCGGCTAAAGGAGCGTCAGTCCTGCGGGCCGAGGCCGCTGAGCCGGGTGGCTGGGGCCGTGGTCAGTGCAGGGAGAGGTGACTCAGGCTTGGGGGTTACTAGTGGTCGTGAGTGTCCAAGGGTGTGGAGAGAAAAGGGAGATCGACAGCGGGGGATTAACTGTACTCACCTGGGCTACGGTTGGGACACCGATGAGTCATTTCTAAAGAATGGATTGGAAAAAATAAATATACTTGCATGTGATGTTAGGTAACTCACGCTGGGTGTTTGTCTGTGAGTCAGTCGACTCTGTGTGGCTCAACGGGGAGTCATTATTGACATATTATAATCAAATTCATGGAGGCGTTTAGCCATCAGCTAAATCAGATTTACCCACACCGCTCTCTGGGTGTGGGTAAATAATCATAGAACTGGCTTGTAGAGACTTTCTGGTTCAGTTTCCTAAAGGGCACCATGAATTAGCAGCAACATTAACACATTGTTATTGATTACTAACTGAACAATATATTTGAGTTATTCCTAAATCAAATCCGGATAAAAAAAAAAGCACTATTCACAAGTTTCACCATTTGTTTCAGAGTATTCTCATGTTTAACTCTATATATCTTGGTGAAAATAACAGACTCTCTCTAAATGAAGATAAGCAAAGTGTTACTCATTTTTAAAACCTATTGCACATGAACGCCTTTCTTACTCAATGAGGTGTTTGGTTTGTTTGTCTGGTTGTCAGCAAGATTATGGAAAACTACTGGGCAGATTTTCATGAAACCTGGTTGAATACCATCACCGAAGACGACGCAGGAAAAGATGGAAGTGGCTGGCAACTCTAGCAGTGCTAACAGTGTTGACCTTGGGGGGAACTGGAGGGTTGGAGCTATGAGTTACTGCCATATGAGCGCAATGCAGAGCGACGGCGAAATGCTAGCTAGTGGGGCATGAAGGAAGGGACTCACAGCCGGTCTGGCAACCAAAACAAAGCTTGGAGAAGCTCTGTATATTGCTCAGGTGGCAACCTCCAGTTCTGCCGAGTGAAGCCAACGCGGAAGAGTCTTAAAAAATGCATTTTCTCAAGTGTCCATCATGGGGCAACTCCTCTGGTTGTAAAGAAGTATATGCTTCATGTGTTAAAGCTGCATTCTCTCCCCTTGTATAGAAGTCTATGAGAAAATGACTCTACTTCTCTCTTGATTTATTCCCTAAGTAAACATGTAAACATTGTACACATAAGTTTATGGTCTCAATCTCTAGTTTCAAGTCTTCTACAATACAGCATGATGTTCACTTTGTAAATTATGCTCCATATTCCCAGGTTTAAAGTCATTGATCAATGACATGTTTAGGGAATGGGAATGAAAACCTGCAGACACACTCTCTCTCTCTCTCTCTCTCTCTCTCTCTCTCTCTCTCTCTCTCTCTCTCTCTCTCTCTCTGTGCCACATGTTTCCAGCTGCTGACTAATAACAAATTTGTGTTTTTTGTGTCTCCAAAACAGAAACAGCGTGCACGTGTGGAAGTGAACTCGGCAATCGTTTCCCAACATTGTGAACTTGAGCCTCGAGGCCATTTCAAAAATTAAAAGTGTGAGAAATGTGGCGTTGTGGGACACAATGCGTCCATTCTTTTGCGCCGCTGAACTGCAACATCCTTCCTTTTGTTTTTCCCCTCCGCAGCCTGTTTTTAATGAATGAAGGACTTGAAGCACCTGCAGCAGCAGCAGCAGCGATGGGAAGGGACAAACGAATGAGTGGGAAAAAAACATGCACACACACACAGGTGCTTGAGCATCGTAAACACACACACAGGAAAATCCACCAGACTCACACACTGCCCCCCCAAATGAATATGGTTAGTTTAACATTAGTTTGTCTTTTTTGAAGAAGTTGTTCTAGATTGCGTTTATAACACTGTAAAATATCACATTCAGTGACAATTGAAATGTTTTTTTTGGTGGAATAAAAAGCATTTCTTTGTCTCTCGTGTGAAACCAGAAATGTTATGTTAACTTATCCTAAACTAAAATAACAGAAAAATCATACTTTTAAGTCAAAGCATGATGTTTTACTAAACTAAAGAAGGGTTGTTGCATCAACATAACCAAGTAGTTGTGTTGTGATTTTGTGTTGAGAGAATGTTTACCTCAAAACGGTAATTGAGAATGCAGTTTGGTTGTTTCAGTGAAACTCGTCTCGAGTCGACAGTCGGCTGCTGAGCTGCAAACCTTGAAATGAAAAACATGTCACAATAACCTCAACAGGCCTTTTTAAACGCACCCAATTGAAAATGTCATAGCCGGGTAAACACAGGTGTAATTGATCAATTTAATTATGGTCTTGTTCTATTTAGTGTTATTCCAATGAGCCAGCATGCTCAATAACAAGCAACCTAAATGGCCCACCTTAATGAAACAGGGCCATGATGCATGTTATTAAATAGAGCCGTGTTTAGCCTGCAACGACGGGTTAAACTGGCTGCTTTGAAAAGGGCTTAATGAAGTGGATCTTCACCAGTATTAATTCATGGTCAATTTGTTTATATCTCTATATCTGATCTGCAAATCACCTGTCCTGACTTCTCCATTGAGAAAAAAAAAATCTGATACCAAAAGGAAGAAATATGCATACACTATATAAATATAAATATGCATACATGGCAGAGCACAGTGTCACGCTGAGTCAGGCAGCAGCCAGATGCACAAACAACCACATTTCTGCCAAAGTCTTCTTATCAAACTCACAAAACACACTTCTCGTCCCGCGACCAATCAAATGGAGCTTGAGTAAGAACAGTTTACAGATGAACATGGAGAAGTAAATAGTGGAATACAATAGTAAGCAGTGGAATGGAAGAATAAAGTGCAATCAAATGGAAATACTTGAGTGAAATACAAGTAGCTCAGATGTATGCTTGAGTGAACCGCATTCGGCTGAAAATGTTGTTTCTTTTGAGGAAACGTCAATAGAAACTATGAGGAAACGACAGAGCCCATTATATTAAGAGTCTTCTTTTCACGAAAAAAAAAAAAAAAGAGTCTTCTTTTCACAACATGCTTGTTGTTTGTGAGAGAGAGAGAAAGAGAGAGAGAGAGAGAGAGAGAGAGAGAGAGAGAAAGAGAGAGAGAGAGAGAGAGAGAGAGAGAGAGAGATATTAGGATGTGCAACAGGGGGGCGTCGAAGTGGCAGGCCATCGCGGTGAATAAGCGTCCGCGGGTTAATAAAGTGTAAACAGTAAACAGCAGCTGGTATCAGTCAAGTGCACGTAGAGCGAAAAGCCACAGAGCTGCGTGTTCTCTCACATTCTGCAGGGATTTGAACCAGCGACCGCTGCTGTTTACATTCCTCAGTCTGTGTCGCTCGCAGACGCTGAGTCACAAGCACATGGGAATGCCCTCTATCTGTGTGTGTGTGTGTGTGTGTTTTGTTCTTCAGCATGCAGCAATTAGCAAATAATTTCCCCATGTGTGGGTGCAGCTATGTGTGTACTGTACATCCCTGTGTGTTTGTGTTTGTGTTTGTGTGTGTATGAGTCATTAATAGCCAGACATGCATCAGGTGAGTCAGCCCGTCTGACAGCTGATATGGAGGGGAACAGGCTTTCCCTGGCAGCCACACCTGGAAACACAGCCAGCAGTAGGACGGAAAGAAAACACACTGATGATCAGGTGAAATGGAAAGTAAATTACTTTATTTTCTTTTGACTCTATACTTACCTGCTACAGCAGACTCTCTGTTTAAGATAAGATAAGACAGATCTTATCAAAGATTACAACAGTGTAATAACAAAAAAGCGATACAAATATGAACATATAGTATTAACAATAGTGTAAAAGAAGTAATTCTGACCACGGTGCAAAATATAAAAGAATAGCAATAACAGTGAGGTAAAAAATATGAAGTATAATAAGTAATACTAGCAGCAGAGCCTCATAGAAACTAAAATAGTATAGTATATAGTATAATAGAGCATGATATTGCGAGGGTTATAATCAGGGATATTGAAGTAGTAAAAAATGGAATTGCACATAGTATAATGAGAAAAATATTGCATATGAAATTGAAACGTAATACTCCACGATGGTGAAAGAAGAATTAAACACGTAGTTAAACGTAACTCTGTCTGTCTGCCTCTTGGGGATAATAGCTGGTACAGATATGCACGGCACGCAGAGGATGAAGCCGAATGACGCCGGCGACCGCTTGATTTTTCATCTGGTGAACATTTGGTTTGTGGCCTGCCGTTTTGAGTCCGCCATCTTGGATTACGGCCATTGCCATGTTGTTGTTTTTTTTCTCAACTGATGAATGTAAGATACTATATTTGGACTGTGGAGAAGGGACATAGAGACGGCATATGTGTATGTGTTAGCAGCAGTAACCCGTCATTCACAGTCAGGTATATTTGACTCGAAAGGGACCACTTTATTAGTTCCCCCCTCGTCATCAGACGAAACGATTGAAGCATGCAGGTTCACACAGGTTCGGCTTCAGCGGGACGTAGAGCTTCAGCGGGACGTAGAGCTTCGCCTCGCTGCCCCGCTAGTCCACGCTGATGCAGATGGGACCGGCCAAAGACAAGGTCGGGGTCACTAGAGAATGTTTCATGTGGTCCAGAACGTACTGTACGGTCTTTCCCCTGCACACGAAAAACACACCCAGGACTGAGCGGGACAGATTGTCAGACCCTGCTGCAGTAAAATGTAAAATTAGAGGTTTTCTAAAAAGGAGTCTTGTAGCTACAGATTTTTACAACACGAGGTGGTGCTCATTGAAACACTACTGCTTTTATCCACAGGGGGCGCCAAAATCAACACAAAAGACTGTGAACATGATAAACATTATACCTGAATTGTGTAGTGAAACCTCCCAGAACCGAATGACTGCCCACTCTTTGTCTTGTTTTAACGATATTACTTATGATGCAGGTTTTGAAAACAAGGTGCCGGGCAAATGGAAAAGAGGAGAGTGGGATGATGGGTAAGACACATGAGCATGTGTGTGTGTGTGTGTGTGTAGGTGTGTGTGTGTGTGTGTGACCTTCCTTGATCCTCTTCCTCCCTCAGTCACTCCTTAGCCTCTCTCTCCTAACCCCTGTCATGTTTTCACCATCCCTCTCTTATTTATACCTTTCTCCCTTCCTTCCCTCCTCCATCCTCCTCTCACCTTTTCCTTTCACCGACTTCTTTGCCAATGTTCTCTCCTCATCCCCCTCTCCTTTGATTTGCTCCTCTCCTCAGGGTGTGAATAACGGTGGAGGGAGCAGATGGGAAATGATGTCTTTCCTCTTTCTTTATCCCTCTCTCTATTTTTTTTTCCATCATCCCTCTGACCCCTTGGTGTAAAATGACACTGACAAAGAGAGACGGATAGAGAGAGTGGGTTTTCATCTAATCTGGTTTTGCCATGACCCTAGGGGCCAAAAGTGCTGAGTGATTTAAGGGTTGCCAGTCATGAGCAGGATTGGGCTGAAATACCCCCTTTTCCCACAACTCATCTCCCACCAAGGACACACGCTGACACATGACTCAGACATAATTCACTGCTGTTACACTGATCAACCTGACACACACACACACACACACACACACACACACACACACACACACACACACACACACACGCTCAGAGCAGACAACACTAAAATGGTTAGCTGGCTGACTTTTATTTTGTAAACATGTTGACGTTCCACCAGCCAATCAGATCGCAGGTCTATCACACGCAGACACAGGTGATCCTCTGGCTGTATAGAAGTCTATAAGAAAATGACTCTAGTCAGCTTGTTTCATTTCAAAGGCGTCCAACGTGACTGCTGCCCCGATTCGCTGAAAAATGAGTTTTCGAGTTCAAAAATCTTTGAAAAATAAAAGACCTGAACCAGAATCAGGGTTTAAATGAGAGCCAATGGGGCCAGACCACTGTGACAACAGACTGTCACATGATACGTGTGCTGTTTGTTATGACAGAGAACAATGTTGCTGATATGAGAAAAATCTCCTCAATAATTCTATTTTGTTTCATTCATACAAAACTAATCGAATAGTCTTTTTTAGCATAAGAGATGATAAGAAATGCTCTCAATGAGGCTAATGAGTTGAAAGCACCTTTGGGTGGTTCTGTATTGTGAACTTCATCTGATCCTATAGCGACCTGTACTTATGCTACTCACAGCTGCTCTCCTGCTACTTTGGTGCAGCGTCACAGCCAAATAGAGCGGGCGAGCTGGACAACAAAACAACAAAACATGCATATATGAGCTAATTATTTGCACTCTTGACTTGCATGTTTGCTTTCAAGGTAGTGAAACATTTGCTTGCACATCTAGAACTGTGTCACCACCTATAGACTGGGTTTACACACCCCATAAAAAAACTAAAGAAGCTGTGGCGTGTTTTGATGCAAAGGCTGTGTTTTGGTCTTTCAACGTTTAAAAAAAAGATGACATATTTATTTATGTTATTGGTAATTATTTGAGACGCTTCTGCTTTTCAACGTGTCTGAAAATCAAAGGGCTGATATGTTGCAGATGTATTTAAGATGAATGCATCACTGAAAGCAATAGTTTGTCTGTCGTGGAGGTACAGTTAGAGAAGACGTGTGTTGTGTATCTAGAGGGCCTCGTCTGTCATCTCTTTGTGATTGAGTCTGTTTCTAGGAACAATCGGTGGCTAACTATTCTGTGGTGTGTGTGTGTGTGTGTGTGTGTGTGTGTGTGTGTGTGTGTGTGTGTGACTACAGCCCACAATCACCTGTGTCTGCGTGTGATAGACCTGCGATCTGATTGGCTGGTGGAACGTCAACATGTTTACAAAATAAAAGTGTGTGTGTGTGTGTGTGTGTGTGTGTGCGTGTGTGTGTGTGAGCCAGACAAAAACATCTTGTGTAAGGTCAGAGCGATTGGTCTCATGACACATTTGGGAATCCATACTCTGACATTTGACCCTCAACCACAACATATGACTCGCTTGAGAAAATACTTTTTCATCACTCGTCCATTGAACTAATTGTGTGTTCTTTCCAACTTCCCTTCCCTGTCTGTGTCTCTCAGCCTCAAGGTTTCAAAAATATGTATTTATTTATAAAACAGATGGGTCGTTTTTTTTCTTGTTTTTTTTACCAGTTTTACTCAAACTATAGTAAATAATGCATTCAAGTGCACATGGAGGCATGTTTATTGTAGCTCTTTTAGTTACACATATACATATAATACATATAAATTAGTGCTAGGCAAAGCAAAAAAAATGTAATCGATTAATCGCATGATTTTTCTGTGATTAACAGCAATTAATCGCATTATGCGCAACATTCAATAATGAATGAAAAACTAGTGTATTGCACGCTTTTATTTTAAAGTAATGTTATCAGAACAATATAACAGGCACTCTCGGAGAAACAGCAAGTAAACATACAGTTTAAACATCTTTTTTAATTTTTTATGAACAGGTATAAAAGACGTTTGTCTTTTATCAGGGAACAACATAAGTCTGATCAGTCTGTTCAGTAGTAAGGGTCCCTAGAGTTAGTTAGAGTGACACGTTTCTAATTCAACAGCATTTGCTGGACTGTGTTTGAAGGCCCACAACTGTTCTGGCTGTCAGGACATTGTCCAACGCACTGTTCTGCAGAGACACTGTGACACAACGCTGAAGAGTGTGCGCGACACAGGGGACGTGTTCCAACGGCAGATGTCTCGCAGCAGCATCGTATTTCTTGTACTATCCGTGCTAATGCTGCGTTCACACCAAAAGAGTTGTGAATTATTCGCACGAGTAGATCACATGTAAAGTCAATGAATGGTTGCGGAAAAACTATTTCTCCGCCGGGCGGTGCAAATGAGGCAAAAAAGCGTTGTGAAATATCAAGAGCTTTTTCGTCAGAGTTAAAATATTTCAACTCGGGCGAGAAATTCGCCTGACGTTGCGAAAGCCAATCAGCGTTGAGATGCTCCGCCCGGTCCTGCCGTTGCTGAATTCAACTGGCTCCTGGTCCGCCTTAATTAGCGCTGGAAGCGGCACTCATTCAGATACGTTTCATACAACTTGTGTATTCTCCTGATGACGGTGCGTTCTAATATTTATTTATTAGGGCTGGGCACGTTAACGCGTTATGAATACGTTAACGGAGCAATCTATTAACGCCGTGTCACAGCATGTTTGTTTTTTTTGCATTGGGAGGGGCTTAACACTTTCAGATGTTTGCGAGACATCTGCCGTTGGAACGTGTCCACTGCGCCACGCACACTCTCCAACGCTCTGTCACAGTGTGTCTGCAGAACAGTGCATTGACAATGTCCTGGCCAAATGCAGAACAGTTGTGGGCCTTCAAACACAGTCCAGCTGCTGAATTAGAACAGCAACAGGAACATGGACGAAGAAGGAGTCGCTTGTCACTCTAACAGGGACAATTACGACTGAACAAAGACTGCTTATGTTGTTCCCTGATAAAAGACAAATGTTTCTTCTGGTACCTGTTCAGAAAAAAAAAGAAAACAGATTGATATACTGTATGTTAACTTGCTGTTTCTTCGAGAGTGCCTGTTATATTGTTCTGATAACATTACTTTAAAATAAAAGCGTGCAATACACTAGTTTTTCATTAATTATTGAATTTTGCGCATAATGCGATTAATCGCTGTTAATCACAGAAAAATCATGCGATTAATCGATAAAATTTCTTAAACTTTGCCCAGCACTGGTATTTATATATAAATATATATATTTATTTATTTAAACTATATATATAAAACATCTACACAGTAATAATAATAATAATAATAATAATAATAATAATAATAATAATAATAATACAAATTCATTCAAATATATTAAGAACAATATAATTATCTTATTTTATTCTTTCCACCAAAAAAACAGAGCTACAATACACCAACGTTAGGTGAAACACAATAACAATGTATTTTAATTTGTTAATTTATTTAAGCTACAACTTATCTTTAAGTTTTCATATTTGTTTAACGTAAACTACTCTGTAAACTGCTTTTGAACAACGCTACGTAAATCAAGTCAAAGTGATTATCATTATGAGTATCACTGCCGGTTGCAGATGGTGTTGAGCTGACTTTCTTGCACATGCAACATGTGGATGCTGGAGAAAGACGGGGCTGATAGGAAACGTAGCGAGGGATGACATCTGACATGTGATGTCATCAGTTGAATTTGAACTTGTGATGTTGTGGTGAAACCCTGTGAGAGCTCACTGGCGACTGATGTCGTTGGTTGCGTAATTGAAAACCTTTTTCATTTCCTCATCATTAATGTGATATAATTTCACTGCCATCTTCTCCAGGACACATTTATTATGTTATTTTTTCAGGATCAGGATCAGAGTTCATCAGGTTCACGTCATGTGACGTGGTGGGCTGACACATTCAGGGACACAACAGATGCAGGACAAACTGTTATGGGATCTGTCAGTAAAGCAGGCTCTACTGTGTAGGACCGAAGGCATGAATATGAAGTGAATAGTGACGGACTGACTGTTGTTCTTC
Organism: Taurulus bubalis; assembly: GCF_910589615.1. Classification (NCBI taxonomy): domain Eukaryota; kingdom Metazoa; phylum Chordata; class Actinopteri; order Perciformes; family Cottidae; genus Taurulus; species Taurulus bubalis. Next base: position 9,194,445 of record NC_136600.1, on the reverse strand, counting down.
TGGGGACTTACTAAAAACAATAATAACGGGGACTTACATATGTGGTCCGAATTCATGTGACTTGGGCTCAGGATCAAGTCACGTTAACTTCACTTTGACTGCAACCTTTTGAATTGAAATGACTTGATTTCCTTCCCAAGAGGAAACGCTTTAAAGAATGAAATAAAACAAAACTCTATCTTCCAGACAATGGCCATGAACGTACTGAATAACATACATAACATCCTCACACTCTGGTCAATCTGATTTAAAAAATCGTCAGAGCTAAACCTTAAAAACTGCAAATCTTTTCGTGCTTCTTCTCACTACCTTTATATTTTTTGACAAATCATAATTTCATGGAAATTTGAACTTGTGTGTGGCTCACTGTTGTTTGCAAAGTGGAGAATTATACACACACCCACACACGCACACACCCACACACGCACGCACACACACACACACACACACACACACACACACACGCACACACACACACACATCTAAACAAAGGTAAACTGAGCGCTGTACACACATGCACATGTAAACACAGGTAAGCTGAGCAGTGTACACACTCACACACACACACACACACACACACACACACACACACACACACACACACACAGAGACAGATGTAAACGCAGGTAAGCTGAGTGCTGTTAGGGGAGTCATGGTATAGCAGCACGCAACACCCACTCAGTGACTCCTGACTCCAACCGGAGAAACCGGACACCTCTCTGTGAAAATGTTTAAAGAGACACAGAGACAACAAACACACAAACACACTCCCACTGAGAGAGCTCACGAAAGCTTTGTCGGAGGAAATCCGTGAAATGACCACAACCTTACGTGGTGAGGGCATGCTTGCAAAAATGTTTGTCACCAAGGTTTTTTTTAGTATTGGCATGGTGTGTGTGTGTGTGTGTGTGTGTGTAAACTTTGACAACTATCTTTATGAGGACCCCTTTGAGATCTTCAAAGTGAGGACATGTTTGCCGGTCCTCATTTTGAGACCTTTCAAAGGCCTGTTTGAGAGTTCAGACTTGGTTCTGAGGGAATGCATTCTGTCAACGAGTGTCCTCACAAAAGATAGAGGTGCAATGTTGCGTGAGTGTGCGTGAGTTTGTGTGTGTTTCCAGTGGTGTGTGAGTGCAGAGGAAGCCGATCCGTCAGAGCCAAAGGTAAACTGTATTTAGTCTTTCCGAGCCCTGTAGTCATGACACTTTGATGTGAGGATGGAAATGTGTGTGTGCGAGAAGATAAGGAGGGGACTATGTGTGTGTGTGTGTTTGTGTGTGTGTGTGGTAGAGTGTGTGTTTGTGTCATTGGAAGAGAACACCGCCAATTTGGCCTCCAGGTGTGCCCACTGGTTTTGGGACAGACGCCAACTTCAAACGGGCCCTCGTCACTCGTTCTCTGACGGATGAAAGGACGAACCAGGAAGACCAAACACAGAGATGGGGGGGTCATGTTAGTAAATGTGAGCATGTTAGTGCATGTGAGCATGTTAGTGCATGTGAGGGTGCTCCACTGGTTAGCTCACAGCTGCCGCCCTGCACTGCGCTCATACGCAGGTTACAGCTGATAACCCTCTGGTTCTCCCTCAGGTAAACTCCGGTAGTTCAGCACTTTTACAGCAGTTTGAGCTGTTTAGCGCCGTCTAGCGCTCATCCATCGCCATCTTGAGAACCGTTGAGAGACGATAGAAATTCTCCCTACCTCATATTATCTTTAAAATAAAAGTTTGGAAAAACAAACAACACATTTCCTCGTCATTGATTCAGTTGCACTCACTGCCAATGACCGATGTTTGTTTTGAAAATTAAAGTTTAAGAATCAGATGTGGACAGAGCCACTTTAAAAAAAACAGACCAGACAGCGATCACATAAGCCCCTCTTCCCTCCTCCTCCCCCGCAGAATCCTGAGCGATGCTGAGGTGAACCCTCCTCTGCGTTTGGGTGTGGAAGGTGTATTAAGGCTGCGTTAAGCCTCTGGAAGCACAAACTACACTGTGGGATTTCCTTAGAACTTCAGCTCAGATAGACTCCACCCCCTCCTCTTCCTCGTCATCCACCCAACGAAATCCCCTAAGATACTAAACAGCATCCATCTGAAAACACAAACCTCTGAGCAACTCATGCATCGGGCGATTAGGTGGGGGGGAATCGAGGGGCCAATTTGGAAAGGAAAGAGAAAAGGAGGTAAGGACTTGAGAAAGAAAGCAAGGGAGTAGGAGGACAGACATAAATGCAATAAGTGAATGAGGAAGTAAAAATAATCAATAATCAAAACAAAGACGGAAACACATCAACGGAAAGGTCAACATTTCATTCATGACTTAATAATCTCAACAAAAGGTCCTAAACAAGCTTTGTCTGAGCTTTTAACCACATCTCATGGTTTCCACCAGCGGATGGAACAGACTCAAGTGTCACCATGTGACCACCATGTGACCACCATGTGACCACCATGTGACGTAGAGGCCTCCTCCATCTTTCTCTGGTCTGCATGGTTCTGTTTTTTATGAACCCTGAGCGATGCTGATATGAACCTGCTCTACGTTTGGGTGTGGGAGGTGTATTAAGGCTGTGTTAAGCCTCTGGAAGCACAAACTACACCGTGAGTTTTCTTTAGAACTTCAGCTCAGGTAGACCCCCCCACCCCACCTTCGTCATCCACCCAAGGAAATCTCCATTGCTATAAGATACTAAACAGCATCCATCCAAAAACACAAACAAACCTCTGAGCAACTCATGCATTGCTGCATCATCTTCATCAGAAGGCCTGTAATCCTTTGTGGTCCTCAGTCTGAAGGATCAGTAGATCACAATAATGGGTGGAAATCCCACATTCATGAGTGTCTTCTAAAACTGCACCGTGTGGTTTCATGTTGTATAAGAAAGCTTTATTTCTCCTCAAACAGGGAAAAGCTTCACTGCCTCCCAGTTTCTACTGAAGGACTGCACACCTGTGTCCAGTTCGACCTCATTTAAGCTCAGTTAGTGCTCGTCACAGCTTGTTGGTGGTCTCTGGGTAAATGGTACACAAATCCTGTCACAAATCCTCATCAAGTTCCAAGAATCATGTATTGTCAGTCCATCTAGTAAAAGGGTTCCTTCAGTACTAAGGCATTGATGTGAAAGAAACCATTTGTCTCTTGCACCATCACAAACACTTTGTGTATGTTACTTTCATAGAACAAAACACTGCTCAGAGAGCCTGAGGTATTCACCATGTTTGTGTGTATTGCCATGGTAATTGCAGATGTGCCAATGACATCATGTAAAAGATCATTATATGATTATTATTCTATATTTGTGTTATTGTCAAACAAATCTAACGAAGAACACCAACTCTGTTCTTACTCGAGTGCATTGCTTGGGGACTAGTTTCAGCGGCGGATTGATCCACGTTTGGTGCTCTTACATGTTTTTAATGGATCTCTATGGGGCACCAGAAGAAAATATATCAGGCGACACACACGATACTAATTTATTCAATTTCTTTACAGTAAAAACAAATTCACGGAAAATCACTACCGTCTTTCACATAAATTTAACATTTTAAACACTAATTGCAAATACAATACGTGGATGTGCTATCCGTCGCCTGTTTCATTATGAAAAGTATTTGTTGCATTGACGCGCACAGCTAGGAATCAACACGTTCGTTTGATTTTCATGTCCTCCAGTGTGTTTGTGGTGATGCATGTAACCCATTAGTGCCCACCATATTTGTTTAATTTCTGGTCCAACTTTGACTCGACTTTCAAACCTATGGACAAAGAAAGTGAGGCTACAATTGTGTTATTTGAATATTTGGAATAATTGTTTAAGCTAAAATGTATTCGGATCTGCAGACATTTCCTTCTCTGCTTCTTTTAACATGGATTTCCCTCTAATGATGAATGTCAGTGCACAGTGGCGGCCTCTAAGCCTGAAATATTTAAACCCATTTCTACTGTCAAAACATAACCACTGGAATATGGAGGGAACTCTCAATTGTTTTTATGGTTCTGGTTAAGTAAATTAATTGAAAACAATGATCTCTCCATTAGGTTTTGATTATTCCCTCGCTGTGGCCGCCGCAGTGACAACACCCTTCACTCAAATGTCGTTTTGGCAACAGAGCGAGTCTGCGGTCTCATTGGGAAACGTTGAGATGCGAGCCAGACAGGTGGAACAAATATAAACACATATTTCTATGACCCACTGTCTCGATGCCTCTCCTTTCCCTATCAAAACCACTGCCTGTTGCCCAACCTGAACAACAATGAGAACTGATCTCGCTTAATGCCGCAGAGATTAACCCCATACGTGAGTCACTTCTCAGACAGACACAATTGAAAGCAAGAGGGATTCCAGCGCTAGTAACCTGCTCGCCAGCCTACACACACACACACACACACACAAATGCTGATAAACACACACATGCAGCAGACGTAAATGGAATGAGCGAGGACAGACATTAACACACCCTGAGTAGGTGTGTTGCCGTTACAAACAAGAGACAAAAACAGATACGGACACACAGGCAAAGACAAGCCGAACACACACAAACAAACCACACACACACACACACACACACACACACACACACACACACACACACACACACACACACACCGCGTGGGCAGCGGCAGTGAAATTAAAACACAAGAATTGTCACAACCATGGCAAATTATTACCAATTTAGAACTGCTGTTTTGAGTTCAGAGAATTTGACGTGGCGCCTCCAATGATTTCCATGAAAGTTGCTTTCCTCAGTCTCAGTGAAAAGCAACTTTCATGGAAATCATTGGAGGCGCGAAGGGACATATACATGGCCAGATGGACAAAATGGACCAAATATATGTCAAAAGAAGGAAATGGGCAGATTACTCGCCCTCCCTAACCTCACAGGTTTCTGGATTTTGTTGGCTCGAGAAGCTCAGTATCTCTTAAAAAGAGAAGAACTATGTTTCATCATGATGCAACCCATATATATAAGTTTAAAACTAAGTTAATGAAACACTGTGAATATAACTCTTTGAATATAAATTTGTGTAATATATCTGTATGTTGGATTGAATTTATGGTTGACACGATTGACTGACGATGCTTTTGAAGTGTTGCATGGCTGTTTGATTGCTTTGTTTTTTTATTTTTACTTATTTACCTGCTTACATTATTTTAATTGTTTTCTTTCTTTATGGCCCACTTGGCCAGATGCATGGTTCATTCCTTATATTCCTTCTTACTTTTGAAGGTTGTTTGTTTGTTAAACTGTAAAAATGCCTAAATAAAATATTAAGTATGAAAAAAGAAAGTTGCTTTCCTACCGTAGGTCGTACCTACTGACATCTCTGCAAACATGACGATCTTGAGCTGAACCGAAGGCCGTCACATTAACACAAGTAGAACAAGGGTAACAAGGTTAAATACGCTAAGAGATAACATGCATGTCTTGTTCACATCATGGAACACACTAGTATCTTTACATTAACATCGTTTATGCACAGAACAATAATTAAAGTTGTATTAAACTTGTTCAGAATAAAACCAAGAGAGAATATTTTAAGTTGTCGAGGAGATCAAATGAATGTGTATTTACCATGTTCGAAAAACAGCTTTAACTTTTTAGATATCCCCCGAAATTTGTTTTTATTTAAACCAATAAATTAAAGGATTTACTACGCTCTTTAAATTGTTCTACAAATGGTCTTTTTTGTGGGGGAAGTATTCCTTTTAGACATAACACACCAGTACAAAATATTTTTTTCTTCAAGATTTAAAGAAATGATAAAACATGTCTGAAGAAAAGACAATACAAATACATTTTAGAGCCACACTTATCACAACTAAATGTACATTGCGCTCCTCTTCTATCCAACAGGATCAGAGGCATCCTCTTCCCGCTACCCGTGTCTATTATTATGTCTGTTTGGAACCACAGCTGTCGACTGAGCGCAGCATCAATTTCTCGGCACGCAACACATAAAAAAGCCTTCGCCACCCGCTTGACTATGTCCACGATGACCAGCCCTCTTTTCTTTGATGTCCATGGCTACTTTTGTTTGGTTGATTTTCACCTTTTATGTCTTCCACTGTATCTCTTTTGTTTTAAGTATAATCTTTTTAAATGTGTTTGAAAGTGTGCGTCATCATATAAGATGCATCAAAGATTGTCATGTTTACATACAAAGCATTTACACAATGTGTATTGAAGACCATCTATGACTGTTGCAGGTTTATTGCTAATTTGGGGAGATGAAGGCAAAAATGTAGCACTTCATCACAGACTGATAATGAAACAGGAGAAAATGTTCTGGTCAGATTCGATCTGGTGAGTTAAAGCAACCAAAATTAAAGACGCGCCGAAACAAACACACCCTTAATGAGAGAGAGAGAGAGAGAGAGAGAGAGAGAGAAGAAAGAGAGAGAGAGAGAGAGAAGAAAGAGAGAGAGAGAGAGGCGAGGTTGACGTTACCGTCATAGATTATGTGCAACAATCACTTGCAGCAGAGTGAAGCCCACACAAGTCAGAAAAACCACAGACAAACACATGTCTGTGCACACAGACACAGACACACACACACACACACACACACACACACACACACACACACACGTAACCTGATCTACACACAGAAACTCAACAACATAGCACACATCTACAAACTCAAAACAAGTCTGCACACACACACACACACACACACACACACACACACACACACACACACACACACACACACACACACACACACACACACAGGCCTATAGCTGCACAAATAAAGAAACACACTCACACAACATGTGTGGGTGCAACTCATTGGATTTTTAAAAGAGCTCCTTATGGGAAAATAAAGCTAATTTACAAGAACTCTGAACAACCCAAAACCACAAACGATCACTTCTACCAGATGTTTCAGTCACCTAATGATAAAAAAAAAATATATATATATATATATATATATATATATATATATATATATATATGTATATATATTTAGCGTACAGTCACAGATGAAAGTCCTGTTTCACTAAATATTACTTTCTTAATAATTCATGACACCACTATACTGTGGATTTATCTGAAGCAATATGAAAAAGTAAAGAAACATTGTTTTGCTTCAACTAAAAACAAAATAAAAAATTTCACAATTGCTGCACCTTTTTTCAGAACGGGGTGTTGGTTACAAAACATGTGTCACACCAGCACCAACTCATCTTTTCCATTTCACATAACTGGTGTCTATGAAACATAGATTCTGGACACGCCTGTCATATAGTCTCAACCTGGAAACTGTGCTTATTTATCTTGAAGGTTCACCTAAAAGGGAAATGTGAGATGGAGAGATAACTTACCTGTTTGAGCCTTTCACATTATAAACAAAAAATCCACAGTACATGGGAAAAAATATTTAAAATGACCATGAAGAATAAAAGCTTTTTTCATTTTACATAAACCTTGGATTATTTTTTGAAGAAGACTTACATTTTATAGTTTTGTGAGACCATATCCCACCATACTCCACCAATGCAATGAGCCCTCAACAACATTACATAAACAGGGCACACCTAAAGAATCCAAAGAGCACCTGTTTGTGAAGACCACAAATACCCAGGAGCGCTTCTACTCTTTCGTCGTCAGCTTCACAAAAGGTTGTGTCTAAAAGGTAACCCACAATTTGCGAAACTCTCACGAGATGTTTAAGCTCAGGCATTGACCTTGAACGGTTGAAGTTAGAACAGGTCTTTGCACAGCGAGTCTTGCAAGTTTTTACAACTCGTGGGTCACAAAGTAGAACAACCCCTCAAGAACCTTGCAGCCATGGGGTCCTCGCTGTGATGCATCCAATCAACAGGAGCTGGCTAATACTTGTTCCGAGTAACTGTTCGTCATTCAGGGTCACATCCGTTAAATGGTGTCCGATTTTTGCGTTACCACCGTAATCAGTGGTGATGGACCAGCCTGGTGTCATTCGCAGGGTGTCAAATACTGACATTTTGTCACGGCCCTTGGTGTATGAAACCGCAAGGCACCGTGCTTTCAAGTAACTACAACGTTAACCACTCTACGGTAATATTAAAACGCTAATAGCAAGTCAGGTGACAAAGTTGGCAAATTCTGCATAGAAAGGAGGAAGAGGTGGATTGATGTTTAAAACAAAAACATTTCTCGGTTCACATCTATTGCTGATAAATATTGTATATATATATATATATATATATATATATATATATATATATATATATATATATATATATATATATATATATATATTTCACTGTGCATGTGTATCACCTGACTTGTGTCTGGGCTGCATGATTGCAGTGTGAGTCAGACAGTCAGACAGATGGACATGTGGAACTAACTGACCTGGATCCATGAAGGGACTTTCCACCTCATCTCTTCCTTCCTCACTTCTTCCTCCTTTTACCCCCAAAATACTTTTTTTTTCTTATACTGTCCAACAGGGAAGAGTGAGGAAAGTTAGGAGAAGTACTGTTGAGATGGAGATGACTGTTTTAGAGTTTTTCATGACTTGTTTTTATTGCCTAAAATGTTTTCCAGTTGGTCACTGTTGATTTTTTTTCCCCATCTGGAAACAATTATTAAAATGCATGCGAAAAACGTTATCATAATACAGTCCACTCATTTGTAAAGTATCCTTCTTTTTCTTGAATTCCTGAGATTTTCGGACCCCCCCATGAGTCTGAAACATGGTTATTATCGTCAGCTAAAACTATAGATCTATATAGCAAATTAGCAGTGAAAAATAAACTCATAAAAATGATATTCTTTTAGAAAAAATTTAAACTAAACTGAATAATCAAAATTAACATAAATTAATTTCAGTTTTAGTTTTAGCCTGAATAAATAAGTACCAGGAAAAAGGAGATTTTCTGTCAACTTTCGTTGCATTGACACTTTGCTGCATTTGTTTCACAAGTAATCCTTGTTGTTATTTTTTTACATGCAGTCTAGTTTTATAGGACTAAATAAAAAGATTATGATTCAAATATTGTAGTAGATCAAATTCCATCCAACCGCCAAGCTATTCTGCTCAGGTCTCATAATAACAAAACATATCTGTGATGTGTCAAAAGTAAACGTCATGTTATATAATTGACAATGCAGTATCATTGTGTGGGAAGAGATTTTTTAGGAAAGCAGGCTGCTCTCTTGAGTGTCTATAACGTTAAAGAAGTACAACAGCATGCACATACAATCCACCGATGTGCTGCCTCGGTTTCAACAGCGACTAAAACATCTTCAAATTGTCTGGTGATCCGTTGACGTGACAAAATATAAATGTATCCATCAAACAAGAGCTAAAAAAAAGAGCATTTGAATGCCGTTAACAATGGCACAGAGAGAGAGAGAGAGAGAGAGAAAAGAGAGGTGGTGAGTTTGAGTGGAGGAGGCAGTGGTGAGTAGGAGGAAACCACACACACACACACACACACACACACACACACACACACACACACACACACAGAGCTAAACACTGATGTGGTGAACACAAAACTCCCCCCGCCTATCAGTATGTACAGAAACCATTGTCATATATATATTCCCTTTAGATGCAATCAGACCGAGATAGTTTACCAAGATATAATAACAGGTGATTGTGCAAACACAGCATCACCTGCACAAACACTATAAAAGTAAAATTGAGTCCTAAAAAATGTTTATACTCAGATGAGTATAATCTTTGCAAAGTCATCTGTTCTCGTGCTTCCTCCTCTCGATGGCAGCGGAGGAGCATGAAGTCAGAACGTGAAGTGGCCCTTGTAAAACTTGTATGATGTGAGAGGACACATGAGGATAAATGAGATATTGCGCCCATGTCTCTTCCTCCCTTCCCAAAGCTCTGTCTCTTCTCTGAAGTGCAGCTCTTGTCCAGAGCGAGCGGAGAATGAAAACAGGCCTCATGGACGGACAGACCTCCATTGTTTCTGAACATGTTTGAAATAAAAAAGGACAACAGCGCCGAGGTTTGTTCCTCCTGGGACCAACAGCACATGGAAACAAAGTCGCAGCAAAAGTCCCCCGATCCGGTCCGTCTGTCTCACTTCTTTCTGTTGTGCCTCTTTGACTTGCTTCTTGTTCCATTTCTGGCATCTTTTTTTTCTTCGTCTTTCATCATTTATTAATTCAGTGTTTCTAACTTTGTTTTCATTCATTTCACTCAGCAGGCAGGCCCCATTCAAAACCCCCTCATGTGAACTATCTGTGTTGCGTATAAGAGAACTCACATGCCTCTCTCCACCCATTAAGAGTAGGCCCTGAATTGGACTAAATTTGGAGTTAGCAATGAAGCAAAAGTCAGCAAAAAAAAAAGATCAATAAATACAACTTACATTTTTGTATGTGATGCAGCAGTAGAAGGAGGTGGTAGGTTATTGTATAAGCAGTAATTGCATACAGCTCCTTATATGGTAAGAAAAACAAGTAAGAGGCCAATTCATACTCCACAAGGGTTTCCCCGCGTGGATGTGCCCATGCACATGCAGGAAGAAGAAGAAAGCCAAAAGGGTCTTACTGATTTTGCATTTTGTTTTTGAGCGAAAAACAGCAAACTCAGGGGATATTCTTGCTTTATTTCACATTGCAGCACTGAGATGACATGACCGCTGCAGGAATATTCTCTATAAAAATGTAGTGTGGTTTCATCTTCAAGCTCAGATGTCAAGTTGGAGAATTGTGTTACAGTTGGTAGAGATGTTGATCATGTATTCAACATGTCTGTGTATTTGTAGTTGTTTGGTTATAATCTGCGGACATATTTATTCTTTCTGACTTAGATATTATTGCTGCTGTGCTTTTACATCCTGTGTAAATGTGAGTTGGACACCAGTGACTTCTGCTTTTGGATTTCTAGCCCAGTTGTATTCATGACCCTTACTGTCATGTTTAGTTCCAAGCATTGCTGTAAAAATAGCTCCCCTCTGGCGACAGCAACAAAAGTAATTTTCTTTACGCTTGAGTCACATTTTAGTAAATGGTGACAAGTTTGTCCAGCTTGAAACATTAAGATAAGAGTAGGGAAATGTTCTTGTGTGATAGTTTTACATTTTTTATGCTAGTCTCTTCTCTTTTCCGATCACTTCCAATGTTTTTACTTTCACAGTAACTACAAAGAAATAGTGCATTTCATAAAGGAATGTGTTTTATTTATTATCAAATGTAAAATAACTGAGCTTTCCTTTCAGTAAATTAATTTATATCCTTTATGATCCTGTCTGTTATTCCGTCATTTTATTTTAAACGGATTTCCCTCCTCTTATTTTGTATTACATTTTTTTAAGTGTGCTCTTAAGCTGTCTGCACACCTTAATGTCTGCCTATCTGTACGTCTAACTTACATCTTAATTTATGTCTATCTGTCTGTCAGACTTACTTCGTAATGTTTTCTGTCTGTCTGACTTACATCTTAATGTTTGTCTGTCTTTAAGTCTGTATCTCTGTCTGTCTCCATCTCTCTGGGTGGTCTGTGGTCCAGCAGCCTCCTCTTCTCCCTCCGGTGGTGGTGTGAGGGCGTTCTTGGGAGGGGGATAGTGAGATTGGGGGGGGGGGGTATATGTTGGGTATTTGAGAGGGGGGGGCAGTTACTTCCTTACCCACTCTCCTCCCACCCCTATTTACCCTTCACTTCCTCCCCTCCTGATTGTTCCTGGCCCATAAAGAACATAACGTGCCCACACACCGGTGCTGATGCTCAAATGCCCCCCACCGATCTCCAATTCCTCTGAAAAATAAAAAGTTTTGGGGTTAACCACTGAAACCCAATGACTGCTAACACCCCTGCCTCCCCACCAACACACACACACACACACAGTGCCACCCCTGCTCAGCTCTGTGTATGTAAACAGCGGTTGCTCACAGGCGGAATGACAGACAACAAGGCGTGCAAACGCACATATATACAGTACAGTCACATTCTCCCACATTGATACACACATACACAGAAATATATACACACACATGCTCACAGACAGACATATACATGCCACACGCAGAGACTGTCCTCAACGCCGCCATCAAAGAGCCACACGACACTTCCTCTCCTCCGTGTCTTCCTTCTTCTCCGGTCTGGTAGCCATTTTACCATCAATGGCCTGGTTGCGTTTAAGGAGAATTTCCCCCACACACCCCTTCAGATCTGGCAACCACAACAATCGAGGAGCTCTGCAGTGAGGAGAAAGCGGCGAGTGATTGGCATGTGATGTACGCTATGATGTCTCCATCCTTTTACTGTGACTCCTAAAATGCAGATTGCACAACAGACACGTGTGGCGGGAAATCTCTTGTCGTTCACACTAATCCACGAGGTAACGGTGATAAAACAGAATACCGATACGCTAAGGCCGAACTGAAGAACCAGTAGTTTCTCCACTTTTCAGGTTTCACGTTTCTGATAGTCAGACTGTAAGCGTCCACATGCTGGCCTCCCATCGCTTCGTTGAAGAATCGCTCACACGGACTGTTCACCTGTATTCAACCAAACACTGCTGCAACGTGATTGGTCAATTACTATACGGACTATAGAAGCCAAAACTTTCTCCAATAGCTACATCTTGTCCTGTTGCCATAGAGGTACATTCTTTTTGACTGTTACAGAATGTAATTTAATTCACATCGTCATTCAAAATGTTTTCATTAAAAACGTTTTAAATGTTATTCACCTGCTACAAATGTGCAGCATAAATTCACTGTTTATGGATTATATAACTGCATTCATATACTGTATTAGTCAAGTGAGCTGTAGCACAGTATGTGACTGTTTTTATACATTTGTGCTGCTTGTAGTGGGACCTAAAGACGATGACATGTTGGCTAAACTGGCTAATCGTACTGGACCCGTGGTTATGTTTGCTGTGGATTTTGTATTTCTCCCACAGCGTCATTCCTGGTGGTTGTAGTGACACACTGACCCTTTTTATTGAAAATGTGGTTATCAGAGCAATTCTTGATAGAAAAAAAGGTAAACAAAATTTGAAAAGAGTCTGAGCCTCCTTGTCACAGTTAAAGAGAATTTAACACTGATTAGCACCGAAAATGATTCATGGTGACCACATATACGTCAGTAATCTGCAGTGATTATTTCCCAATTCTCTCCCACACACACACACACACTTTAAGACGCACAGAGCAGCTGCAGATACATTTCTTAATTTGCTTCAGATGGATTAACCAACATGTGTTTCTGTGAAGCGTCTCACAATATGACTCATTGCACTCCTCAGTACGGATTAGCATGAATTTAGCATTTAGCTCCAATAGCAATTAGGCTCGTCCCCACGACTCACCAGCCGGGGATTTGCGTGAATTTAGCTTTTAGCTTAATGAGCAGTTAGCAGGGCATCAGCTGTATCAATGACTCATTGCCCGGGGATTAGCAGGAATTCAGCATTTAGCTTGATTAGCAATTAACAGAGCATCGGATGTAAACATGACTCATAAACTGGGGATTAGCACACATTTAGCCCAGTTAGCATAATTAGCAAAGCATCAGTTGACACACAACACAGATGAGGCTGCAAAAGTGTACAATCTTAAAATGCCTAATTTTCGGCATCACACCAAATGAAAACCAACTTTAAATAATGGCTCAATATGAAGTGTTATGTTTATTATTAGGTTTAACCATCCATTTGGAGTTAGCCAGTGTTAGTTTTTAAGCAAGTGCAACTGTTCTTAGAGAGTTAAAGCTCCTTTATCTTCTGCGGTTGACAGTTTTCCGTAGAAACAAGCTAAGTATGATGGGGAAAAAATAACAATATTGCTCACTGGTTAATCGTAGAAGAAATGCTAGACAACGCTAACCACACAGACACTTAGTCACTAACATCTTCTTTAAAACACTTCTGCTTTTTCATTTGCAGTTTGTTGAGGATGGAGAGTGAGAAGAAGAAAAAAACGGCAAAAATACAACTCAGGTTATTTTAGTTCGTCCGCGTGTGAATAACGTCACCAGAAGAAAAGTTCCTTCTTCTTCTCACGCAAAAAGCAAACAACTGACCGACTTCCTGCAAGCGCCGAGCAGGAAAGAGCGAGGGGCCCGTCGACGTTTGTGTAACCAAACTCGAACCGTCTTTCACACGTCTGTGCCATGTCTTTACTCACTTTCGACACGCCGTTAGCTGACCTGCAGCCACATGTGCGCAACTGCAATCACCCCAATTCACTTTTGCATGATGTTTGTTGATCACTTCCTTGAAGTGCAAAATCACTGGTGGCATTTTTCCACTGCTCAACCAGAACCGATTTTACTTCAGGGACCTTCGTCTGAAAAGATTTCGGTTGCCAGACATGTTTCAGATCATAGTTGTCGACTACAGTTGAGCAGACAGTCGTGGAGGAAGTGAAACCTATGATCAGAAAAGTCACTCGTATGACTGTTACTAACATTGGGCTCCATTCTAATTAAATTATGGAAATAAACTATGCCCAATATTTATTTCTATGGGACCGCCTGAAAACTCCCTCAAGGAACCCTGGGGGTCCCCTGACCCCTGGTTGAGAACCACAGGGTCTAAATGGCTGTTTTGAATGAAGTTTAGAGCTCAGTTTAAGGATGAGAAATCTGTCAAATTACCAGTTATTCCTGTCAATGTTTGTAATACCCTTTCCCCAAAATAACTATTGCGTATATGCAACTATTTTAAACTTTGGGAAAACCCCACTAAAAGAGATGATAGACTCCTTTCAAAGTACTCCTAGTACTCCTATTTGTTTTTTTTACTAAACAGTGGAAATATTATTGCGGTTACTCCTTTTTTAATCTAATATGTTACTAATTAAGTCTCTCTTTCAAACTCTCAAACCAAACTTCCAACTGATTGTTGGAAAAGTGGAAAGACTATACCAAAGACGATTTTAATTGTGTTTTTCATTTTGTTTTGATGATCAGTGAGATAACATAACTGGCTTTAAAGAGAGCATATTAATTGTTTGTTTAATGCATTAAGTCACAATAATTTGGCTAAATACCTGTTTATTTGTAATATAATCACTCTTAGATATAATGTATTATTACATATAAGCTTTATCACAGCAGGAAAGACGACTTTCAGATGAGTAGGGACAGAAATTGATCAAATGTTTTTTTTTGCGATCTGCTCCTTTTTTTCGACATTTGATCTTGTTTGGTTATAAATCATAAAAATGAAAATGTTGACTGCCAGTTGTAATGAGCATTGCAGATTTGGAGGCTGCTTGCAACAACCTCGAAAAATGCCCTCTCCTGTTTAAAAATGCATGAACAGACATGAAATGTTCGCAAAACTAATATTTGAAACTTCACAGAATGGTGCAAAAAATAAATAGGTATCTTCATCTTCATCCATATCAACATTCAAAGATGATGTTGTATCACTTTCTTTTTTTCCTTCGTCTTTGTGCTGATCATAAGTGACACGTCGACTTCACACATGGATCTCATTGTCATAACCGTGCGGTTGACCAGACCAATCACTGCTGCACTTTCATTGTTACTGACTGTTTACCAGCCACGCTGCCACGCAAAGCGACTCCGCTGAATGTATATTTTGTAGTCAAGGCATGTATAGTCTTCTGTCATTTTGTTCTGGGTGTGGGGTCCTGTCGCCCACTGCTCGTGCCTCCTGACAATACGGTCAAATACGACGAGAATAGCATCTAAACTGCGCTGCAGATCATGTCATTAGTACCACAGACCCTTCTTAATTTAATTTGTAAAACTTCTGATTGATTAAATTGTTCCACTGAGTAAAACATGATGGAAAAAAATATGATTTGTTTCCACACAAAAAAAATCTGATCTGTGCCACATTAAAACATAAAACAAATTGCCCCACACTTACTTGTAATGGGAAAGTATCCTCACAGAAGATGACTGTGGTGGAAAAGCTCCCAGTCTACAAAGGGGGGAATTATAAAAGAAAAACCACACGACTGTATATAAGAAATGGACGTAGTCATAGTGACGTCACCCGTTGGTTTAGGGACTGATGTTTTGAAGCCTCGAGTTTGACATTTCGTCCGTCAACATCTTCGATTACGGTCGCCGCTAATGAACAGAAGTTACCGGACTGTGGAGGAGCGACCTGTCAATCAGAGTAAGCTCCGCCCGAAAACATAGCCTGCTTTATGGTCTGTTTGACTCTAGATGGACCATCATTTACGCTATGAACATCATGCTGTATTGAAGAGGACGGGAAACTAGAGATTGAGACATAAACCTGTGTTTACAATGTTTACTGAGGGAATTAATCAGAAGAGAAGTAGAGTCCTTGTTTCATAGACTTCTACACAAACCGAGGAGTCGCCCCCTGCTGGTCAGTAGAGAGAATGCACCTTTAACACATGAAGCTTATGCTACGTTCACACCAAAAGTAAAAAAAAGGGAGTTTACTCGCTTGACTATATGTGGTTAATTTGCATCATTCGCTTCATTCGTTTTTTTAAGCGGAGGAACGCAGCATTAGACTTCTATACAATCTGACTTCTATTTGCAACCAAAACTGGAGGTTGCCTTCTGATAAAACAGATGAATAGAGTGAAGATAAACCTTCTATTTGAGCTTTGTTTGTTTTGATGCAGTATCAGTTTTCATATTTTAACGCAATCCTTAAAAAAAAAAAAACATTTACTGTTCAAGTTTTCATTAAATAAAAAACAATCTGCTGAAGGGAGAAAGTTTCTCTGTTCCCAGACAATCATAGTCCAACAGTTAAACCTTAAAATGTTTGCACAGATTCTGGATTTCTGAATGCAAATTATTAGTCAAAGCAGGGTATATTCATATTCTTATATCTGGAGGGGATCTCTATGTCCTCACACACCCAGATAACAATGACCGTTTTCAGTGCAAACTCATTCAAACTTCATTATCGCACCCCTGAATCCTGCAGTGAGACCTTGATTTGTTGTGAGAAAATGTCTGTGAATGAATGTAAAGGGTCAGGTAAGTCAAACATAAAAGTGAAGCTGGTTCAACAAAGCTCAGAATGAGCCAAACAGGACTGTTGTTGTCAGTATTAATGATCCGTCTCTTCCCTTTGTGCCGCTCTCTCTCGTTCAGCAACCAGAGAGGACCAGGAAGACGAAGTGAAAGTGTGTTGAAAGTGAATGTTTTCGCTCGTTCTGTCAGACACACAGGAAGCAGAGAGAGACAGTGGCCTGAACAGAGGAAGTCACATCGCTGTGTGTGTGTGTGGTCTGAGTGCTGACTGAGCCCTTTGACTGGGAGCGAGCCACTTTATAGGCTGTGGCTGCTAAACCTGATTAAAAACAGCTCAGTGTGGTGCCTTAACAGCGTGGGCGGAGCGTCTCTTAACAGAGATTCAATAGACTTATAACCATTTCAACACTGCAACATGGTGTTATGTAATATGAATGTGAATAAAACAAAGAACAATTCCCTTTATGTGGGTTTTTAGATGCACAAACATGAATCAATAAAGTCAGACTTTTTTTTAGAATAATTTGATGAATTTTTCTGAAACAGGGCCTCACAGCAAGACGTGACAGGGTTACTTCTTATCCACATATGTTTGTAATGGTTTCAATGGTTGGACAGCAGGCTGGCTACTGGTATGTGGCATGAAGTCAGAATTAAGACATTTTCACTGCATTCAGGAAGAAGACAATTGGATTTCAGTGGGATGAAACTTCGAATATAAAACTGCAAAAAAAAGGAGAAAATAATCAAATTAATAAAAGCAATGAGCAAAACATGAGAACCACATATGTATTTGAAATACATGTTGCTTTCATAAGCACATTTTCTTTCAGACAAGTGGGAAGAAAACATCCAAAATACACATTCAGGTGTTTATTTTACTACTTTACTACTGTCTGTTTGCGTCTGTAGATGTATCCTAAATTCACAAAAAGTTACTATTAAATAATAATTCATTTGCATATTTAAAGATAACATTCCAGAAAACTTGTAATACAAAAAAATAATCATCTTAATGTGATTAATCAACTGGAGAAGTTTCCTGTTGATATCTGTTAGTTAAATGTTTCCCCCTATTCCCCTGTAGAGTCTTCATCATAATGTAATTTTACAAAACAACAACAAATGTGTTTGTTCTCAGACTCTGATCCCGAAATCCAGCAATTCTTTCATCCAAACTATACACTTTCATTGCTAGATATATTCTGAAGGTTTCTAATGAGGGGTTTGTTCACATAGCATTCAGAGACTCATTTATATAACATTTTATTAAAAAAAAAACGTTGTGAAAATTAATTTTCTTTTTATATACTGTATGTTGACAGTATTTTTTGATTTATGGAGTGACTAGAAAGATATATCCAAAATGATGAAACCTTTGACTCTAACGTGTCAACAAAATGAAACAAGACTTTTGGACCTGGATTCATCCGAAGTTCAGATTTATGTTCTGGAAATTTAGGAGCATTTGCTCATGTTTATTACGATAATGGCTCTTTTGCATATTTAAACATACAATTTTAGAAAACTTGTAAAGCAAACAATAATTGTCTTCATGTAAGTAATCAACCTGTGAAGTTTGGTGGTGATATCTACTTGATTTAATGTTTACCCCTAAAACATGCACGTACTCATTTAAATAACTGCAACCAAAGATAATTTCGTCAGTGGATGTTTCCAGTATAACTTCTGTTGGAAACACAGTTTTAAGTCTGCTTGTTCGGCGGAAAGAGAACAGAAAAAAAATTATAATAGTATGCTATGCTGTATGTTTTTCATAACATAGCCAAACATAATGTCCTGGACATGTGCCAGTGCCTCATTAATGGTGCTGTCTCCTTCTTTATTGCCATTTCAAGAGCATCACTTTTAGACCAGCATTTGGTATTTTGTTCAGAGGAAGAGAATCGCAGGTGTAACCGATAACACTAACGACGTGGGCCTCAGCAGCGAGCAGCACGAGAGGGCCCTGCAACAGACACACCTGAGCGCAGCACTAATTAACGCCATCTGTGACACCTGCGTCCGTCATGAGAAACATCTGGAAAACAGCAGGTCAAACTGCACATGCACGGAACATTTAGCACATTTAATTGCGTGTTTGTACTCTCTGCTTCTTGTTCTTCTTTAGAGAAGTCTATATTTTAAATTCTGTGTTGTATATTCAGTTTCTATATGTCGTCATTTTACCACACTGTCGTTTTTATGGATATTTCCTTACCTGAGATGAGGGTCGAAGGAGAGAAGAGGCTGTAAAGATAGAAGTTTAATATTATACATATACTAGCCATATAAATGATTAATATTAATCAAAAGAAAACCTCCTTTACCATGTTTCCATCCTCATGAAGCAGCATTCTTCCAACTTGAGTTGTGTGTAAATAAGATGCACAGTGTTTGACATTGTGAGGCAAACATGTGGATAACTTTGATGCTCCATCAGTGGAGGTGTTAGTGGAATATAAGATGTATACGGATGTTTAAATTATTGTGAAAATATTTACATTCAAAGTCTCTCAAACCATGTCAGCTTCTGTAATAATCAACAAACATCTGGTCTTTGCTATTCATTTTGACTGAAACTCAACACGAGTGTCTGTGCCAACTCACTTTCAATAACTGAAAAATGCAATGCAAGCAATTAAACCAGTTTCAAAGTGTTTTACCTTTTCTTTATTCTTTTTTTTTTTACAAGGCACCGGCTATTAATATCCACTTTATTAGCTTTACCGTCCACCGTGCGTTTCAGTTTTTGCTCCAATAATCCCACTTCCTCCTCCGCCTCCGTATGTGCACCACAAAGACGTTAAGTATGTGTGAGGTGCCGAATTAACACGTACAAAAAAACGTCACACTTTGTTTTTGCTGCTGTTCAGTTTTTTGGGGGGGTGTAACGAAACAAAAAAACACATAGCAACAGATTACTGTTTCGGAATTCAATTCACACACGATTAGAAACAACCATTCTTTTATAAGAGTAGTTTTCCGTGTGTGTGTGTGTGTGTGTGTGTGTGTGTGTGTGTGTGTGTGTGTGTGTGTGTGTGTGTGTGTATGTGTGTGTGTGTGTGTGTGTGAGCTGATTAGTCCTGTCAGACGGACTAATTGACTGTGGCAATAAGGGTCTAAAGCCGCCCTGACGAAAAGAGGTAACATGTGTTGGACTAGCTTGTGTGTGTGTGTGTGTGTGTGTGTGTGTGTGTGTGTGTGTGTGTGTGTGTGTGTGTGCGTGTGTTGGGGGGGTCCCATCTGTTGTGGTCGGTGTATCCGGTAAAGAATGGAGGCGTACATGTGAGAGGTTGTGTTGGTCGGAAACTAAAGCTCCTTTACTCTCTTTTCAACATACAAACATACACGATGTGAGAATGAAAACATTATGTCCAAAGAAAACTATATATACATATATACAGTAGCGCTGCAATACATAATCCAAATCAGATCCCCTTTCATCATGAGATACATATCCGATGCGACATAACATAATTAAGGTGTTTTTTACCCCACGTCTTACTCGCCAAACAAAGACTTTACGTGCACACTCACATTCCACTATTTTTCCAAATATCATCATCTGAAAATCATATTCTGTTGGGATATTCTGAGTTAGGCTAGGAGCTATGTGGGATTATGCCAATATTATTCTGGTTTTACATCACTTTGTGACCCCCGGCCTCTTTCCTGTTTTGTCCTGTTCTTTCAGCTCTGTGCGTTGAACACGAAGCAACTAGCCAACAGTTAGTGAAGCTGGAGTACAGAAGCATGCTCACTTTATTTATTTTGTATATTTTTATTATTCATGTGCAAATATCTCAACACCAACCTTTTTCAAGACGGTGTTTTGTTCTCCATTGCTTAGTTCTTCTGCTAAACAATCATGTTTCACTGCGTACAACTCTGAGTAATAAATCAGCAGCTTAGTGAAACATCACATTTATTCACACAGCTCAAATAAATACAGAGTTGTGTTAAATAACATTTCAAATGAGTTGGTGTTTATTTGCAGGTGAGAAATCGTAAAATCATCTTTTAGGAGTGGATGTTTTTACCGGTAAACTTCGTTAAATTTAACAATGCGTTAACGAAGGTTTTCCTCCGACAGCAGGAAACAGTTGAGGACTTTATTTTCCTCGTCAGTCACTTGATTGATTCACTTCAACAGACTTGTTTTCTTTTTTTCTTCTGATGAATTCGTCATGTTTAATAAACTCTGATTTATTGAAAATCACATGTTTCCGCGTGTAACTGTTGGCGTGTGACTGCTGGTGTTTTTTCTTTTGTTTCACTTAGTTCACAGATTACAAACACAATGTGATTAATTTTGTTTCCGATGTTGCAACGCTGATGATGATTATTACAATTATTAAACTACTGAGTAAATGTAATGTCGGTAATAGTGAATGAGTGAAACGAGGGCTGTGCCTCAGAACTCAGATTATTGTATAACATTCTCAGTTCTCTTCCCATCATGACAAAGCAGTTCACAACAAGTAAACTGCACATGTCGACGTTTGGAGTTTTTCTCTCGTATGTTTCTGGGCTGTTTGTCGGCGAGTCTTAGCAAAAAGACTGACCTGTCAGTTGGTGACGAATGAATACAAACACACACACACACAAGGCGATATATAAACATAGCCGGTACTTCTGTCTTTTGGACTGACTAATATATAGAAGTGGAAAGAACCGAATATACTGCTGACGTCCTTGCTGCGCACTTATTCATGCAGGAGTCACCACACACACACACACACACACACACACACACACACACACACACACACACGTACAGACATGGAGCGTGGGTTCCTCTGATCTCATGGATAAACAATCAATTAAACTGGAGTCTGTGCAAAACCTGTGATTTTTTCTGGCCGGATTCCCACTCTTTCAAACCCCCCGAAAGCTTCAACACTGGGCTACACTGGCTAAAACCATTTAACACTGCAACTGAGCAGATCTTTGTCAGACACGTTGAGAGAGAGTATGGCACTCCCTATTGCACCTGATTAGAAAGGTGCAAGATATTTTTCTGCTCAGGTGGACGCTCTCCACTTTATCTTTACGTACACCATAGTTGTTTCTGCTTTATTAATACTCATAATGTTAAATACAGCTTCTTTAAATAACTTACTTAAATCGCTGCTTCGTTACTTTTTAAATCTGCTCGTCTGAATCAACATCCGGATCTGAAAATTGAAGCCAATGATTCAGGTCTTAAACTTGCATTCTCTCTACTGATCACCAGGGGGTGACTACTCTGCTTGTATATAAGTATATGCTTCATGTGTTAAAGCTGCATTATCTCTAATGACCACCAGGGGCCCACTTCTCTGGTTGTATAGAAGTATATGCTTCATGTGTTAAAGCTGCATTGTCTCTAATGACCAGCAGGGGCGACTCCTTCTGGTTGCATAGAAGTCTATGAGAAAATGAATCTACTTCTCTCTTGATTCATTCCCTCAGTAAACATTATAAACATGAGTTTATGGTCTCAATCTCTAGTTTCAAGTCTTCTTCAATACAGCATGATGTTCATTTCTTAAATGATGGTCCATTTAGAGTCAAACAGACCATAAAGCAGGGTATGCTTTCGGGGCGAGGCTACAAGGTGATTGAAACAGCGGTCCTTAAACCAATGAGTGTCGTCACAATGTCTATGTCCACTTCTTATATACAGTTTGTAGTTTCCAGTAATGTTGTAGGTCACAACCGCCCACATGGTTAGTTTCGTGTGGATTGAAAACACAATCGTATTCACGCATCCGCACGAGGTTCGGCCAATCAGATCACAATCTTTTTTTGCTCCTTTAGTCTGTGAGGTGACAGTGCTGTCCACTACACCACCATGCCAACCTAAGATAATGCAGTATGTGCACATTAATAAATATGGTGCAAATGTAGAGGGTGATTCAGGGGAATGATGGAGGAATTGGACATAACATCAAACCTCTTCAGCCTCTCCGTAGTGCTTCTGGGAAAAGGGCTCAAATCCTTAATAATTCTGCCGGCCTTG
Organism: Taurulus bubalis; assembly: GCF_910589615.1. Lineage (NCBI taxonomy): Eukaryota > Metazoa > Chordata > Actinopteri > Perciformes > Cottidae > Taurulus > Taurulus bubalis. Next base: position 9,171,522 of record NC_136600.1, on the reverse strand, counting down.
GTGCTGCACTAACTGGTTCAAATTCCCATGCACACTCACCATACATGATGTCATTAGGCAGTATATGTGGCTGCACACCCCCCCCCCCCCCCCCACACACACACACACACACATACACACAACAAGCTGTGTATACATGTGTTAAGTGCAAGACGTGTCTGTGGTCAGTTATTAAGAAACAGCTGAAAGTTCTCTTACTCAATGCAAGTTTTTGACATTTCGTGTATGTGGGTGTGTTTGCACACGTGTCTGGGCCCCAAGCAGGGAACCGAAAGCCAAGCAGATGGCTTCATCCCAAATGTGGACGTAACGGCAGTCTAACTGTTCTGTCCTGGGTTTTGTAGTCCGAGCGTGGAGTCTGCTGAGTCATCTGGTTTCCTGCAATACTATAGATGTAGCATGGATAGACCTTCAGGGGGGAAATACAGCAAGTTTCACAGATGGCTCACTTTCCAGGAATAAAGCAGAATGTGTTTTCTAGCATGTGTTCTTTTTTTATACAAGACGGTTTTGAATCAAACCACGAAGAAAATCCCAACTTGCATTACAACCTGTCTACTTGGACTTTAAGTTAATTCAATTATTGGGGAACAAGGATGCATCATAACATGTACTCATGAAAACACTGGAGAGGATGAAGGACTTTTTAGTTTTGTCCCTGAAGAAGTCTGATATATCAGGATGTCGTCCATAAACCAAATCATTAATGTCGTTGTTTCCATCGTATACATCGTGTCAAAATCCGATTTGAAACCCGATTCCGTGTAAAGAGCAAAGAAGTTGGCTAAAATAAATCTATCTCGGGAAGTCAGGTTTCTCTAACCTCCTGCCACTATTCCAGAAACCGGATTTCTAGTTTTGCTTTATAGGAAATCAGGTTGTTGCAAAAAAACGACTCTAAATTAATTATATGTTCAAGTTAAAATCACATTAATGTTAATGATTAAATGTCCACTTGTTCTCTATACCGCTGTCACACGCTGTCACACACACAGACACACACGCACACACACACACACACACACACACACACACACACACACACACACACACACACACACACACACACCACAAACAGACAAAGTCCTCTGTCATCATGTCATCTTTCATGTCTGTTGCCAGGCCGATGCTCCCAATACTCTGTCTCTCTCTCTCTCTCTCTCTCTCTCTCTCTCTCTCTCTCTCTCTCTCTCTCTCTCTCTCTCTCTCTCTCTGGGTCACAGATAAAAGGTTTCAGTGTAACATGAGGAACCAAAGATTCTCTCACACACACACTTGGATTATAGACATTGTGTGTGTGTGTGTGTGTGTGTGTGTGTGTGTGTGTGTGTGTGTGTGTGTGTGTGTGTGTGTGTGTGTGGGAAAGATTGCATTTAATTCAAAATGTGCAAACATGCAGGTATTTGGTGCATTTTTGTGTTTGAATGTGAGCTCATCCTAGTGTGTGTGTGTGCGTGTGTGTGTGTGTCTGTGTGTCAGACTACAAAGTATAGCGTGCCTCAGTCTTCACTCAGCTCAATGTTGATTTCACATGAGATACAGGCCAGTGTCATTACAAAGATACTCTTTAACGTGTGCGTCCGTGTGTGTGTGTGTGTGTGTGTGTGTGTGTGCGTGTGTGCGCGCAAGTACAGGTGCAAAAAACAACAATTCATAAGGCAAGGCAAGGCAAGTTTATTTGTATAGCACATTTCAACAACAAGGCGATTCAAAGTGCTTCACATAAAACCACGAAAAAACAAATGAACAAATAGATTAAAGCATTGCCAAATATTAAAGCACAAACATTTGACAAATTGGAAAATATGTCACTCTGAGAGGATGCAAGGTTAGATAACATCCTGCAATTGCTTGCTCTTTTGCTAAAAGCACATATAAGCACTATTAATACATGAAAGCCTTGGAGAGGGAGCATGGTGCCACCAATGGCAGGTGGAACCAAACTTACTTATTATCACCCAAAACCCCAATCTGTTCCTGAGCTTAACACATACTTTTGTTGCATAAGTAAACTACAGAAAGCTACATTGGATGTTTATTTTGAAACAAACCTGTTTGCACCCACTACATGTGTTGCATCAGGTAAACCAAAAAAACAAATTAAAACCTCCGTTGGAAGTTTATTTTGAAATGACACTTGACACATGTCCTGGGAACAAGGAGGTTTATTTTGAAAAGAGTTTTCATAGTTTGAAGCAGAAGGCCACTGACCACGTTTTTTCCGGTATCTGAGTTGGTCGTTGGAGCGTGTTGGCACAGGGAGGAAACTATACCTTTTCAACAACCTTAGATTTTGTTTTTGTATTATTTTTTATCCAGAAATTTGTTTTGTTTTATTGTCATTATAGATATTCTTCCTTTTTAAGTTATTTTACCATGTTGGTTGGTGTTGATGACACAGCACTTTGATTCTAAAGAAGTGAAGTCTTCATTTAAAAATCACCACAAAAAAAACAAATGCTTCCTGGGTTTTGACCTTTTTCAGTTGTTCCATGAGCATCACTCGCATGCGAAGCACCTCCGCAGTGTAAACGAGCCGCCAGGCAGAGTGAAATGAGAGCAGATGAGTAAATTAACGTGAACAGAAACAAGAGAAATCTCACATTAAATATTCACCGCTGACACCCTGAGCTGTGAAACTAAACGCCTTCGTCCTCCTGATCCTTCCTCTTCCCCCGCCTCTCTCTCTAATCCTCCTCTCTCTTTCTTTAAGCCTCTCTCACTCTTTCTCTCCATATGAAGCTCTCCCTCAGGTCGTCTCCCCTTAAATTGGTTTTATTCTTCCTTTAGAATCAGACTCGGAAGAACATTGTGTTGTTGTTTTTTTGGTTAATAGAAGTCATTCTCACTCCTGACATTCTCTTGTTCGAGTTGTTGTGTTTTCAGCAGCCAAGATAAATAACAGGTATTTGCAATAAATGTATGCCGGATGTCAGGTGTGATCAGCTATCACTGCATGATTCTCCACACCTTTCAGATCACGGTTCACATATTAGGACTTTGCATTCTGCTTTATTTAGTCGACTTGCACTTCCAGCAATTCCATCATGCTTCTTGTGACAATTTTTTTTTATTTCTCCTTGAAAATGAACGAGCCTCTGCATTCGTCTGGTCCTAAATTATATAAATTTACTGGACTCTTGATCATTTTGTTTTAATACAGTAAACGGGCCTAAAGGGCACAGGCCTATAGGCCTTCACTCAAAATGACAACATAAAAAATAAAAAGACAAGAAGAAGATGCAACTGCAAAGAGACACAAAATAACGACAAAGAGACACAACACAATTACAAAGAAACACAAAACAACTACAAAGAGACACAACGCAACTACAAAGAGACACCAAAGAACAACAATGAGACGCAATACAACTACAGACAAAAGATTAACAGCAAAAGAGACGCAAAACAACTCCAAAGGGGCACACAAACAACACAAAACCACAAAAGAGATGCGGAACCACTACGAGACAAAAAACGACAACAAAAAGAGTGAACCATGACGTCTGTGTGTCTTACTCATGTGTGGGACAGGTAGTGGGTCCTTTTGCATGTCTGTTCCCAGGGGGCCCCTTGTCTCTTAATCCACCCATGATGTGGACGCTGCTATCCACCTGCTGCACGCTGCTGACATCATTTTGTGTTTGGTCAATGAAATGTGAAAGTTCTCATGACATTCATGTGCAAACAACAACAAAATCATCAGTATCGACACCACCAGTACAGTTTAGTTTCTTTTTAGAACAACACACACTTGTTGATGTCACTTTGAGTGTATTGTTTTCTCATGTTTCAATAATCTCAACAATAAACCTATTTTCCATTAGTTTTTCCCCTTTGTCTTGCCCGTCAGTCCATTTCCTTAATTGGTCTGGAATCAGCCAGCGTCTCCCGTTTCACCTCCTCTTCCCTTCTCCTTCCTCCTCCTTCTATTCTTCTTCTTTTTCTTCGTCTTCTTCTTCTTCTCGTGGCAGCTGTCAGTGTCTCGTCAGTGTTGCAGGACAATGCTGCCAGGCTCAGGTTCCTCTGCGTGCGTGTTACTGTATTTGACACGCTGACATTCCTGCAGCCGCTGCCTGAATGTTCGGCCCTCCGCACTCTGCTTATTCAGGCCGCCGCTCCAGACCGTGTGGGTGGGAGGTGGGGGGAATTAGAGGGGGCCGCATGCATGCATGTGTGTGTGTGAGTCGGTACATCTTAGACACACGCCTTATCAAAACACAGACGGCAGTGCCACTACGGGGACAAGACTGTGGTTATTTTAAAGTGAGGGTGTGTGTTTCTGCTCCTTTAAGCCCCGCAGTCTACAGAGGAGCCCAGGTGGAACAGCAAGACGAGAGACGGCCAGCCGCTGTGTGTGTGTGTGTGTGTGTGTGTGTGTGTGTGTGTTTAGACAGCAGATATACCTTTTCCATTGCGACAATGTGAAGAATGTGGGCACAGTTGTCGGCTGCAGGGAGAAGAGAGAATGACCTGACTGAAGATTTACAATCCAGAGCTTTCAAGGCCGATGACACGCCGCCCGACTTCCAGTTACATCTGGCCGTCGCCGAAGGAAGCAGCTCTCTTTGTCCTTTTCTTTATGCAAACAACATGACGGCATAAATGATTCTGCGGTGAAAATAGAGGCTGGAGGGGGGTCCGACGCACGTTTGTGTCGCTGCAAAGACATCAAATCCACAGGTGCACAAAACAAGACAGTCACGATAACATAGAAAACACCCTGCACATGTTCTGATGTTTTTTAGTACAAAGTTGATCCTTTAAAGTTTGCATCCAGTGTCTTCAGGGGTGTAGTGTGTGTGTCCAGCCAGAAATGGCGCTCTCCTCCACACCAACACAAACACTCTGTGGGTCTAGCTTGTCGTCCTGCTGGGATCAGACTGTCACCTCTCTGTCACAGGACCCACGGTGTAGCCGTCAGCCCACCCGGCCAGGTGACAGCAGGCTCCTTCTTTTTGTAACGGCGTGTCGCTTTCGTTGTCATTGTCGTCTCATTAGTGTGTGTGTGTGTGTGTGGCAGCTCTGATGGGACATAACAAGAGTTTCACAGGTTCCTGCAGCAACTGCTGTGTCATTGTTTTTACAGTCAGGAATCCAGGGGCACAAACTGGGGACAAATTGGTGACGGGTCGCAAACCTTTACCTCAAAAGTGACATTTCCCTGTGCTCATTTATTTATTTAAAGTTAAAGAGGAATTGGAGAGGAATTGGAGAGAAAAGACTGGGGTCTTTTGCTATGACTGTACAGGAGTGTTGAAGAGGTGTTTTTTTTTTTTTCTTTTTCTTTTTTGGGTGCTCTTGTTGGTGGTGCAGACCAGACCGCTGGACCACAGAGGAAGAGGAAAACACTGCAAGGGGGTCGGCTGTCAATCACAACACGTTTAGAGAGACTTTAATGAAGACACCGGCCCACCCAACCACTTAACACACAACAGTTTGGGAAAAGTTTTGTGAGAGTTATTTAAGGCCAGACGCCGCGGGTAAAAACACCGTTTTTAATGCGCTGAGGGGATTTTGAGATTTTAGGCTATTTTTACTACTCCGTCTATTTACATGTGTAGATTTCTCCTAAACGTAACACTAGACAATGCCTCATTTGTATATCTTCACATACAATTCCAGAGAAAAAAAACATATTTGACTTAATGCAAATAATCAACTGGGGAGTTTTCATGTCCATAAAACATTCTGTAGCTTCTGTAATTTTACATCTTTAAAGGCTGTTTACTCAAAATGAGTTTTTTTCTCAGACTCTGAGCCAGAAATCTCCACTTTAGTGGCTCTTACTCGAGAGAAGTGAACATGGGGGTCTGCGTCAACACTCTCAAAGCTCTCCGTTTCTGAAGAGTTCTTAAATGCCCGGTTTTAGGAGTTTGAAAAACAATTTTCTGTTATTATTATTGTTTTTAATTTTATTAAATATATTTGTATAGCCCAACATCACAAATTATCCTCAGAGGGCTTTAACATTCTCATTATCATACAAAACTGAAGAAAAAAACTGAAGAACAAGCTTTAACAGGGGGGGGGGAATAAAAGGAAGAAACCTCACTGAACTGCCTGACGATCCTCAAATAAACTATTGTTCTGTGGAAGGTCACGCAACTGATTTGCGACTGCTTTCTCAAGAATCTTTAACCTTTATTTAGCCAGACTAATCCCGGTGTGATTCTGTATCTCGTTTACAAGCAGTTCCCGGTGTAAAGATGGCAAACAATCTTTTATCAACCCAAGAGTTGTCAGTCGATGTCAGGAGAAGCACATTCAGTGGTCAAATGATCTGTGACCCTGTTTGTTAAAATCTAGCATTAAAACTAATCTAGGTTGAAGTGTCTTCTGTAGTTCACGCCAAGATGAGGGTTCAAAAGATGTTCACCAAAAGAACGGTGCCGGTTCGAGAGACGACGGACGTAATGTGTGCGCATGATCGGAGGTTGTAGTGTGGAAGCCCTAAGATGGGAAAAGAAAGAGAACGAGAGCCAGAAATAAAACTCCTAACTCATCCACAGCTTTGCCTTTGTTCAGACATGCTTCTGCCAGTGTGTGTGTGTGTGTGTGTGTGTGTGTGTGGCATTCTACGTTGTGTCAGGGTAGATTTACAACAGGTTTGGCCTTGGAGAGTGTCGGTGTGTGCGCGTGTGTGTGTGTTTGTGTGTGTGTGTTTGTGTGTGTGTGTGTGTGTGTGTGTGTGATGGCTCAAAGCAGGTGTGGCTTCTGTCCCAGCCAGGTGAAGAGTTCAGAGTTCCTCTTGCCTCAGAAGGGAAAGTTAGCCGGCAGCTCGTCACTCCGCTGGTCTCGGATCAGGACCGAGCAAGAAAGTGTCAGAGGACAGAAGAGGAGAAATAGCCACACTTACACTTTGTGCATGTTTGCATGACACTTCTCTTGTGTGAAGATCTCCGAGCTCCCAGTTTAGAAGCTAAAGCAACAGGACAAACTCTTCGCTTCACTCGAGGCTAATTCTACAAATAATGTCAAAACTCCTGCTCTCAGAATTTGTATACATTATTATTATTATTATTATTATTATGAATATCATAATTCTTCCCTGTATAAATTGTTCCTATGTCATAGTGGCATACAGTGTATTATAAAATACAAATATATTTTCAAATAAAATACTAAAACTGTTCATGCCCAGTGTGAAGTCAATAACTGAAATAACAAATGGACATATTTTGCCAAACCATGATGTTTGACGAAACCTACACAAGTACTTTTGTTGCCTAAAGAAGTATATGCTTTATGTGTTAAAGCTGCATTATATCTACTGACCACCAGGGGGTGACTCCTCTGGTTGTATAGAAGTCTATGAGACAATGACTCTACTGCTCTCTTGATTTATTCCCTCAGTAAACATTGTAAACATGAGTTGATGGTCTCTAGTTTCAGGTCTTCATCAATACAGCATGATGTTCATTTAGTAAATTATGGTCCATTTAGAGTCAAATACCACAAAGCAGGTATGCTTTAGGGTGGGGCTTACTGTGATTGGCTGCTGCTACCGGAGACATATATGGCGTATTTTTGTCACTCCTCCGCATTCCAGATATGATAACGTCCGTTGATCGTTTGAAAAAACGCCAGGGTGGTGACGGACAAATCACGGACCTTAAGGCTTCAAAACATCAGTCCACAAACTAACGACTACGTCCACTTCTTTATATACATGCTGTAGCTGTAACAGTAAGAACTGTATTCTAAATTCTGTGCATCACACTGCAAGCAAATGTCGGTGAAAGAGTCAACTGTTCTAAGTGGGTCGTTAGAAAACAATAAAATAGCGTGGGAAATTGTTGCATCTCACCCAAAGGGACTGACGTTGGTTTGAAAGGTCATGTCTTTGTGGTCGCAGCAGGAGGATCATCATCTGACCAATCACACATGGCCTCACATTTAACATCCAACTCAACACTGAGGTCAATATTGACGTCTCATTTTTCCCACAAGGACCTTTGTTTTTGTCCGTCAAACTGTGCGACAATAAAAGAAAAAGGGGGGAGGGGGTATTCTGGTAATCATTTGACGATAACGGAGGGCTCCGGTAATCTTTCATATCTGATCAAATTCAAAGCATGTTGTGTCAGATTTTATAGCTGACAGATTTGGCGTGTATTTTTTTGTTTTTTAGCGTGTGAAGTGAATCAGGAAGTGGGGCGGTTTTGCAACCTGACCGAACCTGACTGTGTGCAGCTGTATCAGCTGATCGTTGGTGTTCAGAAGGCCGGCAGAGGAAATGATAAATCACGTCGCAGATGTCTCCATAACAACCTCCGCTTTAAAACGGTGAGTCAGCTAAATCACTGAGTTCTTTCCACACTGGAAAATATCTTTGTTCTTCATCATGTTGATCACAATAAACATAATACGTATTTATTCATTTGAATTTCTATGGATAACGGTGCAGTAAACTGCATGGTTGCTGGAAAAACTGGAGTAAAACTTGGAAGAACATTTTAAATAAGGCTCATCAGTTTTTGTTTTTACAAGTAATTTTTCTAGCAAAACAATTATTAATATTTGTTTTCCCCCAAGGATCAAAATGTTATCTGTCAACAGCTAAAGTCACCGGAATAAACACGATCCTCTCATGATGAGAACAGCTAAAAGACCGTTTCATCTAAAAGAAATAAAGTGAAAAACATTCATGGTCAGTTAATGGTTACGTGCCACCACAACACTTTTGCATTGCAAATTACATTTTTCAAATACAACAACTGCAAATAATCAGATTAAGTTTTACAGCATCTACCATTTCCGCAAACGTAAGAAATTCAGAGAAAGATTTTATAGTCGTCTTGTTGCAGCTTCAAGTGAATGCATCACAACTGGTGTGATCCTTTCATGCAAATGTGCACACGTAAAAAGAGAAAACTGCTAACATGGCCAAGACGTCAGCGTTTCCCCCGGGAGAAATCTAGCTGTGAAAATCAGGTTTTCTCCGACCCCTTACCTCAAATATGACGAAAATATTAAGCTCTGGAGAAAAGCTGACAGTAGCTAAGATATTTATGAGCGTGCATTTAGCATGCAATTATAGGTAATTTAGAGTCTGATATTTGGCATTATTATACGTTTGGAATATTCTTTGTTTCCACACAGTTCAGGAAAACAAATAAATGTGAATGAAAGAGGAAGTTGGAGGTGTGCTGAAGACGACAACAGTTTGCTGCCTTTGTGTGTGTGTGTGTGTGTGTGTGTGTGTGTGTGTGTGTGTGTGTGTGTGTGTGTGTGTGTGTGTGAGAGAGAGAGTGTGTCACCGTCTCCAAGAAAACAAGTTCCCTTCAGACACAAACTCTCCATTCACGATTTACGACCTGAGAACCCGATCCGTCTGTCTCCGAGCCGGGTGGAGCTCTGCGGCGACACACCGCGTGTGTAATGAGATTAAAAGTAATCTGATTACAACAACTGGAACCTGTCAGGTTTACCGTGAAGACAACGAGAGCAGTTTTCTTTTCTGTCACATCCGCACTAATACCCCCTTAAGTACGCAGTTACTACACGATGTAAGACCATGACAATAACACATTTAATGACAAGTAAGCGGTGGGAATAGATTGTTCCAATCGATTGAATGAAAGCAAAACTTAAGGTGATGTTCGGCTCTCGGGAAGGGAACAAAGCAAAGCAAGTCATTTGAATAATTCTGAGTGGTCAGATTAGGTATTTCTCCCTGTAATTTGTGTACATTGCAGTTGAGCCGATACTATAAACAGGTAATCTGTAATCTATAATAGATCACATCCCCTCCTTTTCCTCCTCCTCTGGAGCTTCCAGTCTGACTCAGACAACTGCGTAAGTGCTCCATACAAAGAACCAACCTGCGCGCAGCCATAAATAATGTCCCCCTCCCCAACCCACGCACCCCCCCATGGGTGTGACAAGACAGGTTGAGATGAAAGGTTCCGGTCCGCCCGCTTCCCCCGCAGCTTCTTATTAAAGAGCTTTTAACATGTAAACAGAACAGAGACACACACTCATAAAACAGAGAGACAGAAATGAGGAAGAGACGGGGAGTGTGTGTGTGTGTGTGTGTGTGTCTGTGTGTCTGTGTGTGTGTGTTTTACCTTTCCTTCCTCTCAAGATCTTAGTCTGCAATTCAACACGTCAACGTATCCTGGTGGAGCTGCTCGTATATGATGTCTTACCAAAAGTTACTTCCCATTTCTTTGTACGTTTTCTAACAAAAAGCCAGCAAAATGTTTACATTCATGCTTGTTACTTGCATGCAGGCCTTTTCAAAATAAACTTATTAGAACTTAATAAAGTTATATAACTACTCAGTTCGGTTACGTAAACAACATTTCTTGGTTTCGGGTTTTGGAAAAGATCGGTCTTTAGGGTAAATCATAACTAACTAAATTACGCAACAACAATTACGTGACAATTAAATCAACATGACTTTCTGGCTGAAAGATCGCTGGTCGCTGGACCCGTCCACCTGCCCTGTGTGTGCTTTTGTGATCTTTATACAGTACGTCCTTTTTCCTGAAGACGTGGATAACACAGAAAATACTTGTTCTGTTATAGCTACAAATGCTGGAGGTCAGCCTGTCCGTTAAATATATTCATGAAGTTAACTAGCCTTATGTTGTATTAAAAATAAATCTCTTAATATTGACAATAAAATCAGCCGATGAGGCGCTTTTATAAACTGATGTAGTTTCCTCTGTCACCAAAGCAATACATGTGTCGATTTCAACAGGTTATTTTTTTGTGACATTTATTATCTATTTGTGTTTATCCCCCCAAGCAACCCTGTGAAGCAATGGCTTCCTTCTCAAGACGTGAAGACGGGAGCTAAGATATGTTTTAAGCAGCACTGTCCCCAGAAAGAAAAAACACGTCGTAATCTGCAAACCACGATGAACGTTGACGATTCTGAAACAAAAAGTTTTTCGCATCAGACTGGCAGAAACACTCACTGCCAACGTTTCATTCTGGTGACTGGACTGATTTAATTCAGTCAAATTCACTCATTTACATATTTTTTGTTTTGTTTTCTGCCATCTAAACAAGTATATAATAGGGATTTATTAATCGCAACCCATAAACACTACATGTTAACTGGAGCTGCTGTGCTTTAAATATACAAATATTTTCAGTTTTTGTTCTTCTAATCAATCTTTCTTATTCATTTGTTCACATTGAATCTTCAATTGCGAATTTTACCAACTCTGTTACTTTGACTTTTTCTCTTCTCTTTAGGGTATTTAAGTAAATATGTTTGTTGATGTATTTGAGCACAGACTCTCAAATCTCCACTTTGACCGTTTTTCTGTTGGTTGGTTGCACTTGCTCTTTGACGCGCTTTTTATTAGTTTTTTTTTTAAAACAATTTTATGCAATCTCTCTTTCTTGTCCTGCAGTTAACTTCCTTTATCTCCCCACATTTAATTACTTTCCTTCTTTCTGTGTACCGTTGAATTTAAACCACAAATTTACAAAAACACGGATGTAGAAATATGGACGCTTTGTCCACTTCCATGTGCACAGCATCAGTGTCCAATGGGCCGTCCCGCTGAGAACAGCACGGTAACAGACACACACACAGACACACACTCGCTCAGTCACTCCTGCTGGGTGGTGTAGACACAACCCCACTGAGCGGGTCGGGTCCTACAATGGACCATCAGCAGGGAGGACACAGCGGTAATCCATGTTAACATAAGAATGGAAATGCGGCACACCTCAACCCTGAGTACACACACACGCACACACACACATAGTGGCAGAATACTCATCAGGTGTGAGCGATCACACAGAATATGTCAGATATGTCTTCACTTTCCAAAAATGTCCTCACTCTGTTGGTCAAACCTCCCGGTCCTCACAAAGACAGATGTAATAGAACACACACACTCACAGAAATACACTGAACATCCGCACATTAACATCTTCCCCACTTCATCCTTCAAACTGATCTTCTGAAACGTGTGTGTGTGTGTGAGAGTACTTCCGTGGAGGTAATTCATAATCACAGGGGTTGATGGGAAGGATGGATCCATTAACGACAGACAGGTGTGACCTCACACGCCCTTCTTTGGCTTTAATGGCATCTTCCTGGAGGTTCAATACTCACTTTGTCAGATCAGACCACAGTGTGTGTTCGGGAGGGAGGGTGAAGCCATTATTTGGGGTGTCAGCCTCCGCTTTAGTTTCTTAGAACTAACCCACTAAAACATTGAAAAATTAATTGTCCATCGTCGCCGAAGTAGCGTGGACGCTCACCGTAAACGCGTTTTAAAATACTAAGCACGTAGTTGTTGTGGATGTAGCCTGAGTCCGTCTGTGTGAGTGGAGCATCTGACACGTCAACAAATGTTTAGAGAGGACAGAGCTTGATGTAAACACACACAGACACACGCACACACACACACACCTTTTAGCTAGTTTGACAAAGGCTGAGATAAGATCTAAGTAGCTAGCGGGGATGTTACCTCCACACACACACACACACACACACACACACACACACACACACACACACACACACACACACACACACACACACACACACTCTCTCTCTAAGCTGGCTAAGAGGCCTATGCATCCCATGCCAGATTCATTAAGTGGGAACAATGGTTCGCCAACACCTTAGGCAAAACCTTATAGCAGTTTAAATCTGAGGTGACTCACACATGTGTATGGACACGCACACATTAAGTCTCCTCATCAAAAAACAGACGTTTATTATTGTGAAAATGACATGTTGTCGTCTTCGCTCCTCTCCTCTCCATCAATGTCTCTCTTCATTACTCCACTTGCCTCTCTCTCTCTCTCTCTCTCTCTCTCTCTCTCTCTCTGTCAAACACACACACAGTTGTGAGTTCAAAGGGCTGCCCCGGGCCGCTGATGGAGGGAGGAAGGGAGGAGCGAGTGAATGAAAGAATGAGTGAATGAATGAAAGGAAGGTAACATACCTGCAGGGGTCAGAACAGGTGGGCTTTAATGGAGCCTTTCCCTTTCAGAGCTCTCCTTCACTCACGCACACGCACACACACACACACACACACGCACACACACGCACACGCACACACGCACACGCACACACACACACACACACACACACACACACAACACACATACCTGCACGCTGTCTCTTTCTCTCTGACCTTTGCCACGCAACATTTGTCAGGTAGGATGACTAATTTACTCTTTTTTTCATGCGTGGTATTCAGAAAAAAGTTTTTTTAAAAGCTGTTCATTCTAAAACTATAATATATAGCTGTTGGAGTTATACATGATAACACCTAGTAACACTATCCAATATATGTGTTTTTCACTCTTCTACAACCACAGGTTTCGCTCATGAGGGTTGTGACCTTTGACCTCGCCACTGTTTGTTTCTTGTGATGTCAGTCATCTACAGGAGGAGGTGAAGCTTCCTCTCCCTGTTGCTCTCACCATTGATGAAGATTGAGGTCAACACGTGAATTAAATTCCAAATTGATTATTTCCAGCATTTTAGTTCAGAATTTTTTGGAGTTGTGTTTGAGGGTTAGCGTGTAGTGTGGGAGAAAAGCAGCCCTCTGTCCTCACCTTCCACTTTCGGCTCTCAGATCTCCTCCAGAGGAGAGGAGGGAGGGAGGGGGATGCAGGTGACTCTCTCCCCCAGCAGTCAGAGCTCTTCCCCGGGGTGCTGACAGCTCAGGGCCTCCCCGGGTCACTGAAAAGCTAACCTCAGGCTGGACCGCAGGGAGCGTGTGTGTTTTGAGTGTTATGGTTCTTTGAAGAAAAGGGAAAAAAAGTCTACTTCACTGTAATTTGGGTATTTGAAGTAAGAAAATGACGATGAAAACTCAGTCTGCAGTTAGAACCAAGAAATGGAATATTGTAAAAAAAGACAGCTATGTATTTATACGGAAAAAGGTAAAGCAAAAGAATAGAATAAAATTAAAAAAATGATATAGCCAACGGCGTAGTTTCCACTTCTGTAGTGGCAAAAAATTATCTCTTTAAAGTGTCCTTTTATATTGTGGAGTTGATTGTCAGAGAAGGGATTCATTTTAATATTTGATTTTCATTCTATTTAGTTGTGCTAATTTTAAATAAGGACATCTGTTACATCATATTTATTAAGTTTCCGTTAAATAAACATATTGAAATTAATGTAAATAAAGGAGACGGTTTGTGAGGAAGTTTTGCCTTTTAGCCAGGTGAGTAGTGGGTGATTCAAACTTTTGCATAAAACATTTTCACACGACAAAGAGAGAGAACCTAAAATGGGTGGTATGCATGCATGGGGTCAGTATTACACACACCAACAAACGCGCACGCGCGCACACACACACACACACACACACACACACGCGCACACACACGCACACACACACACACGCACAAACCCCTTCATTATGCTTCCAAAGCTGCAACAAAGCAAAGAGGAGAAAAAGGCCCCTATTTACCTGAACCACCTCTCCGTAAAGAACGATGGATCAACACCACCTTTCTTTTTTTCCCTTCTTTTACTGCCCCTTTACCTCTTTATACCCCCCTCCCCCCTCTCACCCCTGATCGCCCCATTGTCGGAGAGGACAAAGGCCAGTGGGGAGTGAGGTAGGGGGAGGACTCACCTGATAAGAGGATGAATGATCCCGTTCACTGTGGCATGAGGAGGAGAAAAGAAGAGGGATGATGAGCACCACCTCCTCCTCCTCCTCCTCCCGAACCCCCCCCCCCCCCAAAAAACAACCTTTCTTTACCTTCACGCACCCGTCATTTCAGTTAATTTATTGTCACATGTTAAACTGTCTCATGAGAATATGTCTCGAGCTCCCATGTTGGAGTCAAATAACATTTCTAACCAACATCTGAACCGAATGTCACGACAATCCGTCCATTATCATTATACTTGAGTCTTGACCAAAGCGATTGGACCAAGTGGGGCTAAAAAGAAACATTATATGATTGTTCAAAACTCCAGCATTCATAGCCTTTGGCTTTGTGCACAAACACCCCAAACTTTCCAGTACAAGAAAACGTTGTGCTCGATGCTAACTTCATCCACGAACATTTTGGAGAAGCAAAGGGCACTTTTTCACAAAGCCAACATTTAGTCAGTTTTTTTCTGATGCCGATTTGTTCAGGGAGTTGTAATCGACCAAAGCAACTGCTCTGAGACCACTTGAGAGAGGTGGCTAGTAACATCCCAATGGCAGGAAAACTAAACCAAAACGCAGAAGGATTATGGGGTGTTGGCATGGAGTTGAAATGGAAACGTGTTGACATGAGAGAGGATTGACTTGGAGTTCAGCAGAAGTCTGATATTTACTTGACATCTGGGTCCAAAGAGAGAAAAAAGAGAAGGGATTCATGTGCGCTGTAGATCATTGGAGTCAAAAAGGAAAAGAATGTTGGCCCTGCTCCTTCGCAGACGAGCCTTTATCATATAAACAAATATAAGTGTTTTGTATTTTGTCTGCATTGATTTGTGCATCGTAAAACCGAACCACACTAAATAGAAAACAAACCGAAAGTATCCGTCTCACCCTGATTTGGACGAGCCCTAAAACAATATCTTTCCATGGAGATCCATGATGGCCTTATTCATCCACTATCCACCAACATTCAGTTGATCGGATCCAAACACTGTAAAATCAAATGGTAAAAGCCACTTTCCCAAAATGTTCTGGAGACAAATGCATAACATTGGCCTTATTGGATTGTTTTCTTCTCTTCTTGAAGTGATCAAACAATGAAAGTTGTGTTAATTAAGGAAAAGCGGCGAAAGGGGAGAAAGGGGACGAATGGAGAGTAGGAAGGGAGGGACAGAGATGAGGAATTTATACGGCCGGGGCTATAGGTTATGGTGAATTATCCTGAATTAACAGTTTGTTTACTTTAGCTGGGAGGCTGCTGAGTGAAGCGGGTGAAGTTGGGGCGTCAGGTGGCCCAGCTCTTTGTCATGCAGTGAGGAGGGCTGGCAAATGCAGCCCCGAATGACTGGCAGGAATGTCACCTGGAACAATGGTGTGCTTCTCCACAACAGCAGCGTCCATCATCATTAGAAGTCGCCCGTCATTGGGAAGAACTTGCCATGAAAACCTTCCTTTAAGTTCTACTGTCAACGCACCGCGACTTTGACACTTGACCTCCTCACTGTCTCGGGCTTGGTTATGTAAGTGATCTACGAGTTTAAGATGAATCTGCTGTTCGTCTCACCAAAAGTCACTGTAAGTAAAAAAAAATGTTGACTGAGTTAAGAATTTGTATTTCTCATATTGTGATTAAAAGTATCTGATTTGTTCAAGAATCTCCTATTTATTACTTATTTTCTGTTTTAAGTGTCCAGGTGCTGCATTCAGTTCAAGAAAGGCGAAAGTTGATTTTCAGTAGAAAAACATAATTATATAATCAAAAACGGTGTTTGACTCTCGATGAAATGCTCCTCCCCCGAAAAGCACTTGATTTGCATCACTTAAAGCTCAGTTTGATTAATTTGGGGTACAATTATTATTATTATTATTATTATTATTATTATTATTATTATTATTCTGATGCAAACTCACCACCTGAGGAAAACAATTGTATGAGATACAAGAACTGCAGAACAAGGCGCACTCTGTGCACGGGACACACAATGATCTAAATGAACGTATTTGAAGAATTCACTTTTCTTATTTGAAGATGATGCATGAATAACAGCACAAAGAATTAAATATATATTAATGGACGATCACATTATTTGTTTCCGTGTTTGTATCCAGGTGTTTTTGAGAAGAAGCTAAAGAGAAGTGTCACAATTAAAACATAGCATTGCAAGTGTGTGTATGTATTGGTTATGTCTCCATTGACCCATGTTATAACACACACAGTCACACAAATACACAGCCACACGAATACACACACACACACACACACACACACACACACACACACACACACACACACACACACACACACTAAAAGTGGGACCCACAGTCAGCAAATGCAATCCGCTCCCCTTCATGGTTTGTTTACGTAGCCGCTGTCCACAAACAGTTAGCATTAGCATTAATGAGCTAAAGAACAAAGGCAGAGAATGGGACGGTATTAGCAGTCGCTCAACTGCCTTTTTATTGATATAAGCTCAGGTCAGCTCAGATGGAGCCATTAGCACTTAATTTACAACTCTTTACCTTTGCTTTTTGATGTCTGACGGAGGCAAAAACGTTATTCCCTTTTCGTTAAAAAAACCTCACAGCAGTGTGAGTTCTGAGACCCGTCAGCTTAGGATAACGTTTTCCATTTTGCTTTTTGCTAAGAACACACGTTTAGTAAACAAAACTGTGAGTGAACTGTGAAGCAGCTGCACACTTTAAAAATGATTGCCTGCCGACAAATATATGTGGCTGCAAAGAGTTATTCCACAAGTAAAGAGGAAAAAAATCAATACAAAGGGTATGGCTGAGCTTATAAATGTGCATTTGTCATATTGTTTAGGACTTGTAAAAACTATTAGAACTTGTATTAATTTGACTTGCAAAATTTACATCAGCTTATATGTATTCATTTTTATTTTTTGTCAGCGCTGAGGTTATGAAGCTCACAAAAGGATCAGTAAACCATTTGGAAAATTGACATTGAACTGGAATTAATATATTTGTATGTGTTGACATCAATCCACAAAATAAACAAAGAAAATAATGCCAACAGTGCTTGAAATAAAGAGTTTCATATCAAAATAAAATAAATCATCTGTCATTTTTTTTGTAAAAGTAAGTAGCTTTCCCAAGACAACAGGAAGCTTCTGAAGGAGAGAAAGCAAACAAAATGAAAGGACGATACCATGACAAACGCTTTAATGGAGTGGATCCTGTGTGCGTTTGTTCACTGATGAAACCGAGGAAATGATGAGTCAACTGAGTGACACTGAACTAACGTTTGTCGAGGCAATTAGTGCATGCTAATAGAGCTCCATTCACAGACAGTGGGGTTTGTCAGGGGGTGTTGAGATGGCGACACGCCAAGAACCAATGTTAGTTTTCTCAGCTTTGCCCGTTGTTTTGACAGTGTAAGGACAATAGAGAGATACAAGAAAAGAGAAGAAACTGCTCAAAATTGGGCAAATACTTTACTTTGTTGACATGCACAGTAATATCCCACTGCTATTCTGAATATGGCAATATATTGAGTTTGATAGGGGTCATGTCAACAGCTAGTTTGAATGAACTTAGGCTTTATTGCAAATGCGGCATTTTCCAATGAGGACATGTGGCGTATGCTGATATTATTATGTTGTTTTGTGACAGTTTGCAGAAACGCATGTCCAAAAGAAAAGGCCACATTTTCAGTCGGATGGAAAAAAGTAATCTAATTTAAAACATTATGAAAGACTTGGTTATCAACAGGTTTTGGGATATGTGTACATGTGTTCATATCTTTTTTTAAGATGGTTATTTCATACTACGGTACCCCGATTGAGACGCACGATAACGGCATATCCTTTATGCTCTAATCGGATTATGCTTCAATGAGAACACATTCTCAATATCCAAACAGAATAATATGCAGTTTACGTGACTCGTACCAAATTCGGAATACTGTCATATTTCAAGTAATAGTGGAATTGCGGCCTGCATGTAAATAATAAAGCAGAATATTTTGTGTCATTAATTTGGCCTACAGCTGCACAAAAACTAGAGGCAATATGGTATAGGTTCTTTGGTGTCAGCATGAGTCTGCAGTGACATCACCTTACAAGAGATGTTTCATTT
Source organism: Taurulus bubalis (assembly GCF_910589615.1). Classification (NCBI taxonomy): domain Eukaryota; kingdom Metazoa; phylum Chordata; class Actinopteri; order Perciformes; family Cottidae; genus Taurulus; species Taurulus bubalis. The sequence continues at coordinate 9,152,818 of NC_136600.1, read as the reverse complement.
CAACCAGAGGATCTGCACTTTGTCAATTATACATAGTTGGGTATCAGTGGAAATGCGTGTGCCATTTTTATTTTATTTTTTTAAGATTGAGGTTCGAGTGAATTAAACAATTACGCTCGCTTGGCTGTTAAAAATGGCATATTTGTGCAAGATATGCCGTGACATGCTGGTGTCGATTTTGGACCAATCAGTGAGCTCAGTTAGCTTGGAACCTCAACCGAGGTCAATACAAAGAATGGAGGGCTTTATATCGACAACTTTTGCTTTCGGAAACGCAAAATTAACATGCAACTTGTCATCATGAGTTTTATATAGATTACAGCCCATTATGCCATGGAAACGTTGAATTTTTTAAAAGTTCTAGTTTAGAAAAACAAATGCTGTTTTTGTGTCAAATGTTCATGTAAAAAACAAAAACAAATACGATATTAGATTTTGCTGTAACTGTGTGTGTTTATTTCTTCGGCTAATTATGTTTATCTGCATGTATTTGTGTGTGCGCGTGTGTGTGCGTGTGTCTCAGACAGCGAGAGCCCGTCTTCAGACTATGAGCAGCTTGGGGGAGTTTAGTTTGCTGTTGTGTTGGCTGAGAAAACTCATCAGGCTAATTCTTCACCAGTTTAATCCACTGGTCTTAGTTCAAACGTCTGAGACAGTCAACTGGCCCTCGGCAGATTATAAACGAGGAGTGCGGGACTCGCCAAAACAAAGACGACTCTCTCTGGTCAGCTACGGCGTAAGATTAAGACCAGTACGACACCAAGTGTTGCTCTCACAATAGTCTAAATCAAAATCTAAAATCAAAATGTATTAACTCAAACTCCAAACTGCTAAACCAGAACCCAATTATGCCGTGTGTACCTGATTAAAAAGTAGTTTGACGTTGCAGAGAAACATAAATGGTCCGGCTCTCTTTGCTATAATCTTGGACACACTTTGTCTTTGTCTTAAAGTCTTGATAATTAGTTTGCAGGGAAATCAGGCCGCAGCCCAAAATCTCCCGGGCACAGCCCTTTTCTGTCGATTCAGTCGAAGAGCTGAACGTACAGAAGCGGCGGACTCCGCCCAAAATCCTTCAGCAGTGAGTCTCTCGAAGCAAACAAGACTCGGACGGGAGTTTCCCCGCTTTATTTAGTCAGTGAATTAAGTCTCTCTGACTTTAATCCACTGAAGTCTGGGCTTATTGTTTTCTTTTCACTGGATCTGTCTTTGCTCACAATGCTGCATAATGTACGATGTTACTTTAAAAATAAAACTATAGCAGGTGACCGAGGTTCCAGAGGAATTTAAGTACATGAAAAATTAAGATTATCACGATGACCGTGAGATGCAGATTTTGAGTCTGACAACTATCGGCCAAAGGAAGGTTGTATTAAACCGAGAGCTTTAAACCTTTTCTAGCTCGTAACCTTTCCCCAACAGTAATATAAGGGAAGCTGAATAGCTGACGCTATGCTGTAACGCTGGTTTAAATGCATTAAAATGTGAAATAGGAATAGCAGAAAAAGTGGGCATGGGTTTAATTTGTATGAATGTCACTGAAAAGTTGAAGAACACCAATGATGCATAAAAGATATGTCATATTTTAAAGAGTTTTGAAAAAGCTTACGCCGGACTGCATTGCTGGTGGTTGGAATAGGAAATGGGAATGGGTTAAATTTGTATGAATGACATTGAAAAATGTATTGACAACAATAATCAATCAAAAAGGTGGAATATTTAAATATTCAATATTTCTAAAAGTATGAAAGAATTTTTTTTTTGCAGTATTTAGTAGTATATGAAGTAGGATTCAGTCATGGTATTCTACAAAATCTTACAGCATTATTCAACTCTTTTGTTTTGTAAAGTTCATTTATTTTTTTTCATTGAATTCAACATAAGTGTTGTGATTTGCTAACGGCATATATAGTCATCAGAAATAGTTTTCTCACCACCTACTTTTCATCGGATTTTGTGTCGTTGTTTAACGAACAGCAAAGATGGCCAACATCCTGATAATGACTTCCGGGTTGCAGAAATGCTGAATTTTCTTGTAAAAAAAGACTTGAACTATGAACCCTCCATCTTCATAGTTGAAGCAGCAACTTTTATGCAATTTGACAAATGTAAAAAGAAAGTAAATGTATATTATTACAGGATGTGAGAGAAAGACTCTATTCAATCGAAAGAATGTAAGAGACCATCCAGGAATTCATGCACACATACCAACTCATGCAAACACACACACACACACACACACACACACACACACACACACACACAATCACCCCGCCTTACCCCCTGTGTGGAGGCTGCAGGCCCAGATTTGAAAGGGATTTGTTTGACCTGAGGAGGTGTTGGCGGGAGGGGAGGGCACTGTGTGTGTGTGGGGGGGGGGGGGGGAGCTCAGGCAGACCGTAAAACATATGTCGCTCCCAAGGAGTCGCCATCTTGCTAATTTCACCGTGGCGCTGCTGCGCTGCACCAGTCAATAGTTTGGGATGTCCACACCCTTAAAAACCCACCAACCTGCTGCTTTACAGCTCGCCAGAGGCTACCGTCAATATGGAGGGGAGGAGGACCCCCGTGTGTGTGTGTGTGTGTGTGTGTGTGTGTGTGTGTACATTCTCCCTTTAAGGCAGAGAGAGGACTGCTGGAGGAGTGGCCCCTCTGCCAGTCTTCAGTTTCTCTGTTTTAATATTTAATGACTGAGATTCGGGGCAGGCTGATCTGAACCCGTCACAAACAGCTCATCCTCATCTCCGAGAAGTAGAAGAGCAGCTGAGCCGAAGCACCATTCAAAAACGTTTTGTGGCCTCAACACGAGCGGTCAGATGCTCAGACGGGATTTAAATAAATCCCTGGGTTTAACCGTATTATCTAAAGTAGAGAAAATGAAGGTAATCGTACCCAAAGGTTCCATTATAATCAACCTTTGCTCTGAAAAACTGTCCTGTGGCAACATGATGATCACGGCTACAGTTTTGCATTTTCCTCGTTCTGTTTTCTGTAAAAAACATCCCACAACAGTTCCTCGTCAGCGATTAAAGAGCCAATCCTTAAGACTCCAGTTGCTTCAGAATTTCTGTTTTTTAAAGTAAAAACAAAGGAACTGTGCACAAGAGTAAAACCCCTTTTAATTAATTTTGCCGAATGTCAACACAGACACACAAATGGCAAATCTCTAAATATTGCAATACGCTTATTTACCATTGTGTTGCCTCGTTCAGCGATAGACAGTGTCTTAACCTTATTAACCCCAGGGGGCAGAATTCTTCATCAGGAGGTCTTCCTCACTCTCCAAGTCCTCGTACTCCAATGAATCGATACCAAAGCTACTGATGTGACATAGCAAAAATAAACTGGCCTTACAAAAGCATATAAGTCCAGTTTACATGTTTATAACACAATTCAACCATAAATATTTCCATAAACCTTCAATATGACTCAAAGTACTCAAAAGTGACTCAAGAGAGCTCCCCAAGTTATGAACATATCAATTTGTATATCCCTAGCTTGATGCCACACATGATTGGTGCACCTTTCTGGACAGCTTGCGACCTACGGAATCTGCTAATTGCGTTAAAACCACTGTCAGACAAAGCCTCATCAAGATATCAACCACATTGCATTCTTCAATCAACAACATGTGTCTTTGTCATTGGTCATTATGTAGGTTTTTTGGAAACTTTTTATTGCAATTGAATAACAGCAGAATAGTTTTATTTTGGGTTCACACAGCAGTAGTAAACCAGCCGACCTGTGTCTTGGTAGCAAACACACCGTCAATTTAAAAAAGGTCCAGGACGTCAGAGATCAAAGAGTGGGTTGAAAGGGGGCGTGGCTCCGTGGCTCCATCGAGATTGTGAGAGACAGTCCCTTGTCATCAGGACATGAATTACAGGCTGCAAGGCCAGGTAACTATCACTTGGACTAGCTCACTCTCGCTGTCTTTGTTTTTGTTCTGGGTTTCTGTCTCTTGCCTATCTGCTCCTCCTCCTCATCCTCCTTTTCCTTCCTCTCCACCTCTTCTCTTTCTAACAACACTGGTGTTGTACCATGAAGTCAGGTAGATGTATGTATTTCCATTCTAAAGACTGCATTTCATGGATCCTGTTTCACTGCATTAGTTGGTCAGACATTTTGTAGTTTTGCCGTATTTAACCCAACATATGTGGACAAAATTAAGGGAAATCTTTGAGAGTTCCCGACCTCTTCCTTGCTCACCTGCCCGGCCCCTCCCCCTTTTCTGACGGGGAGGTTTCAAGAGTTTGGGATTACATGAACGTGAAGAAAAAAAAAAAGAGAAAAACTCCCAAATCCTGCGAGAAAGTGAGACGGCTGAGGGCAAAAAACAAGCGGGAGAGTTGAGATAGCAGGTCAAGGCCTCTCTCTCTCTCTCTCTCTCTCTCTCTCTCTCTCTCTCTCTCTCTCCCTCAGTGTGGGACCTGGAGGTGTTTTTACTGCAGGTGATTCTTGCCCGTCCTCCGGGTCTTTAATCAGCGAGCAGACGGTGAGCCGAACGGCGAGAACCTCTTTGCGGCTCAACCAGTGCTGCTTTTCATGATTCACTCGATTATAAAATGTACTCGTGACACGTTTCCCTCTCAGACAAGATAGAAGTAGAAGATGTTTTTTACATTCTGCTGCGTCTGTCCCTTTTATCTGTATATCTGAAGATAAAACCCGCCACAGGGAGCGGCCCTGCCTGCTGGGAATACTCAAATCGCAAATTATGTCCAACTGCGGTCACGCTGTTGCTCAAGCCTTTAAATGTCAACTTTTAGTCACACTGGTATTTACGTGTTTTGTTGTCACAGCGCTCAAATATTGTTTGTCTTTAAAAAAAAAATTGGACAACATTGCGTGCTAAGTGGAATATCCATTTGCTTTGTTTTGCACTTTTGTTCTTGATGTCTCAGATGTGATGTATTTTAATTTCTGTTTCCACTGTGAGAAAAAAAGGGGTGTTTATATGAAGCAGAGTTTATGAGGAAGTCTGGTATTTACAGAGGGCAAACTCTCCCTCTCGTATCTCTTCATCGCTCCCCGTTTTCCTCCTTATCTCTTCATCACTTCCTCTGTTTCTTTCTGTTCCTGTATCAGCCCCGTATCTTTATTGCTTTCTCTTTCTCTCGTCTCTTCTATTCTCTCTTTTTGTGCAACACCGTCTCCGATGAACACAAATGAATTAAGTTCCCATGCAACTGAACTGCATTCTCAAATCAACTCAAATTTATTAGTTTTAGGATTAGTTTTAGGACAGAGTATGACAAAATAATGTGTTATCCCTCATTCCATTGTCCACCTCTACACTATTTCTTTTATCCTTTCCCACCTGTCATTTTTTCTCTCTCTCTTTCTCTCTCTGTCTCTCTTGTTTCACTTTCTGTTGATTTTACTCCTCTTCCTCTCCTTCATCTCTCCTCAGTTTTTTTTCTTTTCTCCTTTCTGAGATGACAGCTTGTCTTGCAGGGAACGGAGGGATTGTGTGTTGCTAATCGGAGCAGCAGGGATTACAATCAACACACACACAGAGACACATCTGTCACAGAGGCAGTTAATAAGTCAAGATGTTGGCAGTGCTCAGGGCCACAAACCGCTCCTGAGGGGAACATTGTGTGTGTGTCATCAATCCCAGAAGGACACATGATGTTTCTATCTGTAAAGGCTCACCGGCCATTGGAGGTTTCTCTTTTGATGAACTTAAAGAGCGTCAAGTGTCACGCTGAAGGAAAATGCTCGTCTCGGGGTTGGGCCCAAAAAAAAAGAAGAAATGTCCACGGTTGTCTTTCATCTCAGCGTCAATGAAGGTATGAAGATATAAATAAGGATGAAGGCAAAGCTGAAGACCTGAACACACACGCGTTCCCTCTCGGACAAACCGCATTAGAAACAAAGAGCTTTTATAATAATGACTGTCGGGGACAAGAAAACACTGAATCTGTCTGAAATTAGCCCAGTGAGTGGTTACATGATCCTCGAAAGATCTTTAAAACTGGAACTTGAACACCATGAAAATGGGAAATACATTCTACAACCATTCATGTGCAACAGTAACAACACTTTTTTAATAAATATGTTTGAATAGATTCCAACTACGAGGATCCCGTTGACCCGGAGCAGCCTGTCTGAGGTCAACTGTTGTGAAGCCCAAAGCTGCTGTGAAATATTTTATTGAGTTTCCCATTTTAATGGGAAACAGTTACGCTTTATATATGTCCTGGACTTTTATTGTGAAAGGTAACAACGAAAGCGGTGGATCTGTTCTGCGCTGTTTTGTCATGGTTAAAAGGAGTAATGAAGTAGAAATTGCTTTATTAAGGGGTAAAATAGGTCGGGAGCCACAGAGCTTGATGGCCTCTGAGCACCCTGATTGATCTGATTTAATGCAGGAGTGAAGTCGAACCAGAAGAAGGACGTTCAGCGGAGCATCTGCACGCTCAGATCTTTATTTGAAGACTTTAAAAAGCAGTCCAGGCCAAACTCAAGGCCAGACTCCAATCCCTGTTTACTGGGTGACCTCTGACCCTTGAGGGCAGAGAGGAAGTGCTTAGTAAACAGAAAGGGGGGAGTGGAAAGACAGTAGATAGTATCTGATTCAATCCCAGCAGCGTGGGAAACACACTCTCTTTCACACACACACACACACACACACACACACACACACACACATAGGACAACAACACAGGAAGGAGCGTCTAAGTGGCTCCGTTTCCATGGAAATGATGGCCGCCGCCCGAGCCCCTAAGCCCGCTCGTAGGTGAACTTTTACCCCAAGAGGACTTCTGGTGCATGTGAGCGTAAGCAAACACACGCACATCTCGGGCTGAACTCGCCCTCCCCCTTCAGCTCGCCATGTGGTCCGACTTGAGAAAGTGGAGGACACAAGCACACTTCAAACACACACACGCACACACACACACACACACACACTTTCTTTCAACAGCGCTCTGCAGATGACAAAACAACTCTACTCTTCTCTCTCTCTCTCTCTCTCTCTCTCTCTCTCTCTCTCTGTCTCTCTCTCTCTCTCTCTCTCTCTCTCTTTCTCTGCGCTGATGGATGTGGCAGTGGAGCCGGTCGGCGCTGTGTGTATCGGGAGTGTTTTTTAGATTTTTTTTTTAATGTGCTCTCTGTTTGGACTGCGGCCTCTTGTTAACGTCCCTCTGGCTACAAACACACTGACATGTGATTTATGGAAATGAGCCATGGAAGGAAACTAAGTAGGATAAATCAAACGCACCCGACCTGTGCTGTGTGTGTGTGTGTGTGTGTGTGTGTGTGTGTGTGTGTGTGTGTGTGTGTGTGTGTGTGTGTGTGTGTGTGTGTGTGTGTGTGGAGCAGACTGAGAAGGTAAAAGACAAGAAACTAATAAAAAGAGATACAGAGGGAAAGTGTGTGAGATTGATGGGCCTTTTTTTCTTCTTCTTTTGATGTCCTTTAATGCAACGTCCAACAACAAAGCAGAGGAAAGAGACTATGAATCCACATGCAGATGGGATTAAAAGTAAATTGGTTCTGAAATATTACCCGAGCTTCAAAAGTGAGTGAATCGAGTCAAATACCTAACAAAGAAAAGCTTTGAAGCTAGTTATGCACGGTGACAAAAACAAGTCTTCAAATCATCCTTCAATCTCTCTAATCTGTGTTGAAATGAGATTTAGTGTACAGTATATACACAACGTAAAGCTATACATGTCATAAACCATATTACTTATCACATTCGAAGTTCATGAGTGCTGTTATCAGGTAGTGTTCATTAATTTAAAAAAAAACTTGTACAGTACAATTAATTAAACTTACCTGTCTCTATCAAATGTATGCTATATATATATATATATATATATATATATATATATATATATATATATATATATATATATATATAGATAGCATATTTCATTTTAAGTATGTTTATATCACAAATTCCTCTCTCTTCCTGTAAAACCTATCCCACACTGGGGTGTGTGCATGAATTCATCCAATCAAATCAAATGTAGGTTGTCTGAGCTCTTTTGTTTATTTTTTAATTAACTGATTTTCTCTTTCACACATGTAGCACAAAACAGTTTTTTGCACGCTGGTAGCACCTCGGTAGAGCTTGCAGGAGGCCAGTTCGTACCTTTTTTTAAATTTTTGTCTGACAAATTCGTTGTCGGCCGCCCGCTGACAGATATTCCGAATGTTGTCGTTGTGAGGCCTTTTTGTTGGTGTCGTCGTGTGAATGACCCTCCTTCTAGCTTTCTTCCAGTTTCGCGCCTTCTTGACAAGTATTAATGTGTGTTCTCACATACAGCTCCACTTGGTAATATGGAGGTACAGTCAGGGTGCCAGTGCATGCATGAAAAGGGGCTTCAACTCCTTCCCATCATTTAAAAAACTCATTAGCTCGTGGGTTGTTTGTACATTTGAGCAGAATAATGCACCACAGGTGTGTGTTTGGGTGTCAAAAACTGTACTTTACTCTTCCAATTAAAAATGTCCTCCCTGTCCCTTGTCTCCATATCTTACAACGCTGGATATGCTGGATGTTGACTGGTCCAAAAAAGATGCAGCAGAGTCTGAGACTGTCTTTCATTAGACCTGAGGGTTAAATGTCAAACATCCGGTTCGGCTTTCTGTTAAAAAAAAAGTGCCGTTTCCACACACATGCATTCTCACTATACTGAACACATGACTATCATGACTATAGTGAACTGATCTTCAACGCTCTGTATTTCTTCTCTTTGCCGGTTTCTAACGAGATCCACTCAACACTCATGAGCTCCTCAGAGGGTTGAACCCCTTCCTCTTCCCACATTTCATCGTCTCTAAAAAAAGACGCCATTGTGACGAGCGATAAACACAAGAGACAGATGTGCATTACATCGATGTGTTGTGTTTCATCAAAGGCTCACGTGAGGTCAGGGGGACTGCAGCACCACTTTCTGTATTTGGAAAGTAAAGTTCAATGCTCTCCGCTGGAGCCGGCAGTGCTCTCCTCATCCATAAACAAGATTCGAGACACGCATTTCTCTTGAATCCTCAAATGTTTCCTGCACTCTCCTTTTTCAGCTTTTTTTTTTCATCCTCTTGAGAGCTTAAAAATCCTCATTGACCCTCCTCCATTTCTTTCAAAAGATGAACCAAATGTTGACACTGTTAATAGAAGGAGAAGAAGTCGTGAAGTGGTTCCCCAGCCGGTTCATCTCCATCTGAACCCGTTCTGGATCAGACCACCAACTTATTTTTATCTACTTAACCTGGGAGATCTCAAGGAACCAAATACTTAGGGGGGCCGTCACAACCCCGGTGTGTGTGTTGATGTGCGTGTGCAAATACATAGTTAGTCTATGTGAGCGTGTGTCTCCCTGACCTTGCAGGGTTTATGTGCCGGGTTGGGTATTAGAAGGTTAATATCACCCTACAGGTTGAGAAGAGTGACCTCAGTCACCCTGCAAACTGTCCTAAGAACCTGCTGACCCTTCCTTAGTCAGATTACACTGGGCGGGTGGGTGGATGGGGGGTGGGTGACCTTCGGCCGGTTTTTATAAACCTCCCTACCATTTAAAGTGTGCATTACGCAACGTCCCGCTGGTGTAAAGGTTAATAACTCGATGTTTGAGGGAGAATGTTCACTAAAATGTGTGATACTTGTTGTCATATTTCACAAAGTTATATGATGCATTTTGTGAAACGGTCGTGAAACATAAAACTTTAAAGATGAAATACTATTGTTTTGCCGATTTAAATGAGCACTGAATTAATTTAAGAGAACGACAAACTCTGCTGTTTTGATTAGTTGGACCTTGAGAGGTTTAACATATCTGCAGATGTTTTTTCTGAGCAGTTTTTTTTTAAGATTTTGAACTATGTTCAGTCTCCTTATGTCCCCAGAATTACTGGATTTGAGCTTGTTATTTTGCATTTCTTCCTTTAGTTAGAGAACATATTTCAAACCACTTCGCCACAAAGTAATTTACAAAGAAACAAAGGTGAAAAATATCAAATTTAAAAGGTTTTCAAGACCAACAGAAGACATTAATACAACTAAACCTAAAAGGGCAGTGATGTTTCTCTAAAGTGTGCATATTATTTTGAAATAAAAAACAACTCGTACCAAACACAGCCAAAGAGAGTTCAGATTCAAACCAGGAAGAAGCAAGCAAACCTTTCAAATTAAAAAGTATATGAAACTGAACCATCGACTGTCAGGAGACGTTGTGATAAGGGAGGATGATCCCTTGTCATGGGCGTCTCCCAAGGGTCTCAGGGGGCAGGTGTAGGACCTGGGATCAGGGGACAAACTCAATGAACTCGCCTCGCCCTCGAATCATCCTATGCGGCCGAGAGAACGAAACGCAAAGCTGCAACAACTCTCGATTGGTGCGGGGTTTTTTATTGGTAAAGCCGCCGTGAGCGCTTTACGCCTCCTGTCGGCTTTTGGGGATTTCTGACACTGGGTGAAGGTGAACTCGCTCTCTCACACACACACATACGCGTGTTGAGATACTTGTGCAGGCCCATATGTGAAGTCCTATGTGAAGGATTTGGAGTATTTAGATGATAAACTCCCTGTAGATTACAGCAAGTGTGTGTCTTTGTGTGTGTGTAGGTGTG